>NC_090651.1:230488223-230788223 GCF_040937935.1 Hyperolius riggenbachi | reverse complement strand
CAGATGTTTCAGGGTCTTGGTGCAGACAGGTAGTGAATCTTATCCCCCCCTACTACAGTTAGCACCTGTGGGTGTGCTATAAAAATGTGAAATATAATTACGGATTATTACAAAGATGCCCTTAAGTGAACATGTGTAAAATTCCCCTTGCTTCCTTAGACTCTGGTCTTATCTTCCACTCTGGTCTTATCTTCCACGGACATCCCACAATGCTTCACAGACAACATTTTCCACCCGTAAAATGAACAAGGAAGACAGATGTGATGTGCGACGCGCCACCAGCAGCAGGACATCCTGTTTTATAGCTGAGATTTTCCATTTACTTACAGGGATTATCTCTCACATATCAAAGAAAATCAGTAAACTATTTTCATTTTAAGAAACACTCTGAGTTGTCTACAGGACCACCCACAGCTTGAGAACACTCACAGCAAAAAAGCAATCTGCTTGTTCTATTTGATTTCTTATTGCTCGGCCTTCCTTGAATTATGGCTTCAGAGACGGGATCGAGATAAGGAACAAAAAAGAACACACAATCAACAACTGAATTTCCTACAGTCAACTTTCATTTTTTCCCTGCCAACTCTCTCTCTACGCGGTGTCTGTTTGGTTTATAAAGTAAGGCCAGGTTGCCGGAGCCTTTACTTGAAAGGAATGTTTCAGGGAGACAGAACTCAAAGCTGTATTGTGGACAAGTGATGGTGATGTTGTATTAACAATATGGACCTGATTACATTATTATTTATTGTTTTTATAAAGCGCCAACATAGACAGAGAGGTAGCACACAGTTATACAACACAGCACAGGGTTATCCATGCAAAAAGAGTATAAAATGCATCATTATGTGATTTTACAGAGACACAGCAATTCAAGTGCGAATTAGTTAATGAAAAGGGTGACACAGCTGGGGTTGCAAGATCAAGAAGAAATGACTCACAAAAGAAGGGGGGGGGGGGGTTAGACCCTGCCAAAGGCTTACAATCTAAAGGGTGGGGGAGTAACACATAAGGTAGGGCTGTGGAAAAGGTGCTCAGCTGAGAGAGTTAACATGTGGTAGATGGGGGGTAGGCCATTTTAAAGTGTGCTTTGAGGTGTATTAACAATATAGACCTGATTAACTAAGGTTTACCAGGGCTGGTGGTCACTAGAGAACATAAGACATCCTGGACTGCATTCATTTAACCTTTAGCCAACCGCTCCACACCAATTGGCGTAATGCGGCGGCAGCCCCAGGACCACTCAAAGCCAATTTGTGTGAAGTACTGGGATGGATTTTGCAGGCGCAGATGAGCATGCATCTCTGCTCCCTCATCAGTCCCCCAGCGGCGATCGCCGCTAGGAGACTGGTAGACAGCGAAACCACTGTCTATTTACACTGTACAGCATTGCGATCTACGGCAGCGCTGTGCTGGGGACTGCCGTGTGACACGTCTGTCCCCCTGGGAGGCAGAAGAGCGATCGGCTGTCATAGGCTGATGACTATGACAGCCGATTGCGGTGATAGGCTGGCGGAGGAGGGAGAGCTGGGTATAAAATAAAAATAGTCAAATTTATTAAAAAATAAATAAACAAACAAAGTGGCAGTCATCAGAGCCCATTAATAGAAAGTTCTGTTGGTGGGCAGAAAAGGGGGTGGGGGAAATCACTTGTGTGCTGAGTTGTATGGCCCTGCAGCGAGCCCTTAAAGTTGCAGTGGCCTAATTTGTAAAACATAGCCTGATCGGGGGGGGGGGGGGGGGGTTGGTGGAGGCAGGGGTTAAAATTGTGTTCTATTTCATGGTAGAAGTTTGCAATTCTGTCTTAGGCTATATCAGATTACAGTTTGGGTTGCTAAAATGTTAGTGAATTAGTGCTTGTGCGATTAGCTGCAACACACAGCTACAGTGAGAACTGCACCTAAACACATAATCGCTAATTGATTACTGATGGGTGAAATTATCAGATATCATTTTAATCAATATTTAAAGAAAAAATAATATTCTGTTTTCATTTAGTGCCAAAGGGGCAGCAAATGGAGTCTTGGGGCCATATTCTATTGCTGAACTTGCCAGCACTAAGCACTGGCGAGTTCTTAACTTAGGCGATGGGGGCATCGCCTAATCTAATTAAACTTTAGACCCCCCCCAGGCGGAAAAGAACTCGCTTGGGCGATATAATCGCCCGGCGAGTTCTTATCACGGAATCCAATTACCCTTATGTCTCCGGGAAGCGATGCTTCCCGGCAGACATGAGTGTTAGCTTAGATCTGCAAAGAGCAGGTCTAAACTAGCTAACGCACGTCGTCGCCGCAGCATCTGGGGGTCTCCTTTAATAAGGAGACCCCCAGAGCTCCCCGTCGGGTCGCCGCACAGTTTAGAAGCCCCCGCGCAGCTCTGCAAAGGCTCCCCTGTCATACGTACCACCGCCGATCACCCGCCGCCTCTCGCCGCAAAATCCGTCACGTAATTACAGTGTATCTAACACTGTAATTACTGTCCGCGTAGAAGGAGCCTGGGCAAAGCATCTTTGAATCTGCAGCCGGGCTCCCCATTGGTCTGCTGTCTGAACCAATAAAATGGCTCAGACAGCTGACCAATGGGGAGCCCGGCTGCAGATTCAAAGATGCTTTGCCCGGGCTCCTTCTATGCGGACAGTAATTACAGTGTTAGATACACTGTAATTACGTGACGGATTTTGCGGCGAGAGGCGGCGGGTGATAAGTGGCGGTGCGTATGACAGGGGAGCCTTTGCAGAGCTGCGCGGGGGCTTCTAAACTGTGCGGCGACCTGACGGGGAGCTCTGGGGGTCTCCTTATTTAAGGAGACCCCCAGATGCTGCGGCGGAAGATGTCGGCGATGTTCGGCGGGCGAGTGCGCATGTGAGGGGAGTGAGGCAGTGGTGCTGATGGACAGCACCACAGCGTAAACCTCACTCCCCATCGCTCGGTAAAAGGGAGCATCGCTCAGGCTTTCGCCTGAGTAATGCTCCCTAACGATCGGCCATCGCGCGAAGGATATGGGCAATAGGATTTGCCGGTAATCCTCGCGCGATGGCAAGGTGATAAGTAGCTCGCATCTGCAAGCTACTTATCACCTTGAATAGGATATGGCCCTTAGAGGGGCACTATAGAAAATCATGAAACAAGTATGTTTTATAAGTGTTAAAAAAACAAAAGAATTGATAAAAATAAATAAGCAGAGCCATCACGTTACATGCCCAATCACTGGGATTCCCGCCGCTTGTTTAGTTAGTGACGGAGAAGCCAATCAGCTCATTTACTGGTGGAGTCCAACAAAAGTATTTTCTGTTTGCCAACACATTTCCCTTCCTACAATGATGTGGCAGGAACAGTGGTATGTTCCTACCTTCCACAGCTCCTTTCACCAATGCTGATGTTTCTACCTAGCTACGCAGCTCTTACTAGCAGTGGATACCTGCATGCGTCTGTCCCCCACTCAATAGTACTGAGCATGTGACAGGCAGCAGGTTTGTAAGTGCATAAATACAAAGTGCTGTAGTAGAGCCTCGTTGATAGACACAGGTGTTCACACTAGAGCCTGCTAAAGTGCTGGGTGTCTCAGACACTACGCTGCTAGTAAGAGCAGTGCAGCTACATAAAAACTTCAAAAGTGGTGCGAGGAGCTGTGGAAGGTAGGAACATACCACCATTCCTGTCACATCCTTGTAGGGACCCGGAGAGAAATGTGTTTGAAAAACGGAAGTTACTTTTGTTGGCCCCCACCAGTGAATGAACTGATCCGCATCTCCGCTGCTAACTACACAATCGACAGGCTCTGCTTATTATTTTTTTTTACCATTTTTTCAGACTTCTATTACATAATTGCTTCAGTATTTCTTTTAATTAAAAATGATCTAATTTGCTACAATGCCCCTTTAAAGACACCTTAGAGCCCTATAACCTTTTTACCATTGCATTGACCTGGTAAATTGCACCTCCCAATTACTTATAACATTTTAAAATAGGAAGAAGATTGGGATTTAAATGTGTCACTTATTTTCTCCAATGATCTCTGGCCCAGGAGAACCTTAGTAAATTAGGCCCACTGTGCACATTGTCATTCAGTACTCAGCAATTTCTTATTGTAGCTTCCACACTTTATTGCTGGGAGATAAATTCCAAACATTGTAGAAAATACTGCTCAGAATTGGATACTAAAATTAATGCAGCATCACCTCCCAGTAGTCATACATTACCCCTCCCCCAGCTATCTGAGCATATCACTTATCCAGCCTATCACCTTAACGGGGAGGGTAATTTGTAAAGGTACATACACCAAAATGTCCATGTATATTTACAAAGCAAAAAAATAAACAAATAAATATGTAAATACATAATCATCAAGTAGATTGGGCAGGGGCAGTGACAGTTGTATGTGAACTCACTAAAAAGGAATGCTTGGTGGCCAATTCCAATATCGAATTACTCCTCTGGGGGGATTATTATTATATGCAATCCCTCACCTTAAAGCTGTATAAAACTCTGACATAATATTCAATAAAAACATGTTTTCTTACTTTTTATATCCCATACAGTTATCATATTTGCTATTGTACATAAGTATTATTATTCATTTAGAAATTACAAGTTCCCAAATTACATTTTTTTGCTCTGCCACTGTGAATTGTTGGAGGACGGCGTGGGACATTACAGCTGCAGGGGGCCAGTAAAAGCCCCAGGTAAGTGTCTGTTCTTATTTTCAACCCCCCTCCGAGAACCCCTTTAACCATTTAAGCCTATCTGGACAAATATGTTCGTCCAGATAGGCTGTGCTGCTGTCAGTGTGTGGTGCGTGTGTGCTCCTGCCGCCCGCCGTTAGCCCCCGATCAATGAATGGGAATATAATTCCCATTCATCGATACATTGCATTACATTTAAAAATTAGCTGTTTACTTCCCACACCAAAAATTACCCAAATAAAATTTTCAATGGAAAAACAAATTACAATAAAAAAACAACAACATAAATAGTTACCTAAGGGTCTGAACTCTTTAAATATGCATGTCAAGAGAGTGTGTTAATATAATTTTTTTAATTATAGGCTTGTAAATAGTGATGGACGCAAATTGAAAAAATGCACCTTTATTTCCAAATAAAATATCGGCGCCATAAATTGTGTTAGGGGCATCATTTAAATGGTGTAATAACCAGTACAAATGGGCAAATAAAATACATGGGTTTTAATTACGGTAGCATGTATTAATGTAAAACTATAATGGCCAAAAACTGAGAAATAATGCATTTTTTACATTTCTTTCTTAATCTTCCTGTTAAAATGGATTTAGAATAAAATAATTGTTAGAAAAGTGTACCCTCCAAAGAAAGCCTAAATGGTGGCAGGAAAAACAAGATATCGATCATTTCATTGTGATAAGTAGTGATAAAGTTATTGGCGAATGAATGGGAGGTGAAAGTTGCTCAGATGCAAAATGAACAACCCTGTGGGCTTAAAGTGAAGGTTTGAGCAGACTATAAAAAACAAACTGCACTTACCTGGGGCTTCTTCCAGCTCCTGGCAGTCGATCGGTGCCCTTGCCGCAGCTCCTCTCCCTCCCGGCGTCCAGTGGTGAAGAAGCCGACCTTGCCAGGTCGACTTCTGTGCGCTCCACGGTGGGGGGTCAAGTGGTGTAGGGACGTCATCGGGTCTCTACTGCGCAGGCACAGAACTACTGCGCCTGCGCAGTAGAGACCAGATGACGTCACTTACACCACGTGACCCGCACCGTGGAGTGCACATGAAGCCGACCCGAGGTCGGCTTCTTCACCGCTGGATGCCGGGAGGAAGAGGAGCTGCGGTGAGGGCATCGATTGACTGCCAGGAGCTGGAAGAAGCCCTAGGTAAGTGCAGTTTGTTTTTATAGTCTGTGCGGATCTTCCCTTTAAGAGGTTAACGTAAGCCAACCCTGATGTTTTGAACAGTTTTTCAATTATTTTAATCAGAATTTGGCGCCTTCTCTTATCCATTATGTCCTTACCCTTACCATTTGGGCCTTTTTTTTGCAAAACCTTTTAGAAGTTTTTTACACCTACCGTAAATACAGTCTTAAAATGATGAAAATGATTTAAATATAGATACTGGCATTTCAGTGAGTTCAATAAATAAAACAATCAGTTTGGTTGAAACTGTAGCATGTAGCAGTGTTAATGCAGGAATGACATGGAAGTACTGCTACGTTGCATGCTACGAGCTAACACAAAAGATCTGCAGGTGTTGCAGTTTTCTGAGGTTTTTTTTTTGTCTTGAGAAAAAGGAGAAATGAAAACAGTAAAAACAAGTAAAGGTCACACATAAGTCAGTGATTCTAGCATTATATAATAGACACAAAGAAGAAACACGGTATAATGTGTCGCTTTACAGACCTGACACGTAAAAAGCAACATAAATGTCCGAGAACCTATTTTCTTACTGAGCAGCGAAAAACGGTGTTTGCTATGCTTTGAACTGTATTAAATAGAAAAATATCTCAAATCAGACTTCAGGAGAGGATTTGATCATCTTGTGTGCACATGTATTATGTATAGAAACTCACATCTGTTGACATGAAAATAACCATGGACGACATCTACTTACACTAACAGATTAGTATATTTTCGTATTTACTGCGCAGCAGCTGCACGATTTGTACCATTATGCATTATTCATGCCTTTACTCTCGCATTTGCTCTGCTGTCAGCGCTATACATAAAATTTAAACAGTTGAATTCATTTGGACACATTTTACATGCCAGGGCCAAAGTGGGGAGAGAGAGCAGCTAAAAATCCTGCACACTTCAAGGGTCCATCATACATTGTGTTCATGAGCCAGTGATCCGAATAGGATTTTGTATGATTCAATCGCCGTTTCCAGGATTGGGTTTCTATGGAAATTTTTAAGCTGTTGGTTGTGTACCAAAACTTTTTTTTAAAGATCAGCGGGTAATAAGAAATGTGCATAATCTACAAGAGACCAAGCTTTCGTTCAGGAAGAAAATGATAATAAAGATTATTTAACGAGGCACCGCAAAGACATATAGAAACTGTTAACATGTTATTCAGAATACCCTACTTTACATATTTATCTTAGTTTCAACATCTGAAACCCTGCCTATGTGTACCGTATATATATTGCTCCATATTGGTATGTAATTCTGTCCTCTCAGTCAGTGGCGTAGCAATAGGTGATGCAGAGGTTGCGAGTTGCAACCCCATTTGGGCCCTTGGGCAGAGGGACCCACTAGAGGCCCTCCTTACAAGGCCGGGCCGAGGCAGAGGCGAGAGAGGCTCCAGGCTCAGGGCGCAGTGTAGGAGAGGGCGCACAACTCACTCAGCTATCATTCCCCTCTTGTGTTTGAAGCAGAGAGAAATAAGAAAAGGGGATACATGGCATGGCATTACATTAGCAAGATCTTTTCAAATCACAAAATGTTCAGAAAGCGTTCCTAGTGGGTTCCAGGACTAAGACATACCTGATTGCAGGATGTACCTTCAAATACTGTATCGCTAGACATTTTTCTATTTGTAAATTGTCATTGACCATATTTTGGAGTTGAGTCACATGTCAATTTATTATATCTAAGAAGCACTACTTACTTTTCACTCACGGATTTAACCCTAATAAATCCTAATCAATTAACACTAATCTTACCACCTACAAAATTCTACCGTTACCTTTCCCCATAAAACAAGGGGACCTGAACTGATAGGGATGTAGAGGCTGCCATAAGTATTTTCTTTTAAGCACTAAAGGACTGCTCCACGCCAATTGGTGTGGACGCGGCAGCAGCCCAGGACTGCCAAACACTGATGGGCGTGCAGTCCTGGGGGCAGAGTTTGCAGGGTATCGCGGGCGCCCGATGGGCACGCATCCCCGCTTGAATGGTTAAGCAATCGCCGCTAGGAGACTGTTAGACAGCGAAACCGCCGTCTATTTACTTAGTACAGTGCTGCGATCTATGGCAGTGCTGTACTGGGGACAGCCGTGTAACACGGCTGTCCCCCTGGGGGACACAGAAGCGATCCGCTGTGATAGGCTGAAGCCTATCAGAGCCAATCGCTGTGATAGGTTGATGGAGGGGAGGGAAGGAAAAATAGAAATAAAATAAGGCACTTTATTTAAAAAAAAGAACAAAAATATTTATAAAAAAAATAAATAAACACTGGGGGAGCAATCAGACCCCACCAACAGAAAACTCTGTTGGCGGGGAGAGAGGGGCGAGGCCTTAAAGCTGCAGGGGCCTATTTGGGGAAAAATGGCCTGGTCTTTAGGTGGATTTAACACTGCGGTCCTCAAGTGGTTAAACAATGCCAATTGGCTGGCAGTCCTTTCTGATCTCTTTTGCTGCAGTAATGTCTGAATCACCCACCTGAAACAAGCATGTAACTGTGATTAAAAAAAAGTTTCACTTACCAGGGGTTTCCTCAAGCCCCCTGCAGCCGTCCTGTGCCCTCGCAGGTCCTTGACTATCCTCCGGTCCCCCGCCACGGTTAGTTTCATTTAACTGAGAACTGGCCCCTGGCCATGCGCATCCTTGTATGCATTCCCATCGTCAACTGCGTCCTGCGCAGGTGCAGTAAGAGAAACCTCATACTTTGCCTGCGCAGGACGCCCTTGATGACGGGAATGCGTGCAAGGATGCCGACTCTTAGTCGGCTGAAAACTAAACTAACCGTGGCGGGGGACCGGAGGATATTCGAGGACAAACGAGGGCACAGGACGGCTGCAGGGGCTTGGGGAAGCCCCAGGTAATTGAAACTTTTTTTTAAATCACAGCTGAGGTTCCTTTTAAATCTGCCTCACTGTACTCAATTTTGTTGCCAGTGGTTTAGACATTAATGGCTGTGTGTTAATCGTATTTTGATGGCACAGCACAGGCTGTACACTGACTACTTTACATTGTACAAAAGGGTCATATCTACAGTGTTGTCCCAAGGAAAGGGTGGAGGGGGGGGTACATTTATTGCACTGCTTGGGGCCCTGTATGGTCTTAATCCAGTCCTGCTGTATACCATATATTTTATTTTGTATAACAGATGTTTCTGTAAATGTTGCTACAGCCACACATATTTGTATTCCTCACATCTTCATATTTTTAATTCATAATTTTGCTTTTATTAAGTGATTGAAGTGTCATCTTGTGTCTATTGCAAACTTAATTTTAATGGCAATATCACATCAATCATTTTTTTTTTACAAATATACTTTTCTTTTTAAAGCATTTACAATTTTCTATATTTTTAATAAACTTTTTTTTGTAAAATAAATGTATAACATTTTTAGAGACAGCAAACAAGGACACTGCAGTATTTACAGTTCCTGTAAAGAATTCCTTGTATCTGCATACACATGTTTTGCATACTTACCTGCAAGCAAGATGAAAAAGATTGTCATTCATGCCTGCAAAGAATAGAGATGAAACGAAGCAGTGACCTTTTTCTCAGCAATAGAGATGTTTCAATATAAAGTGCTCATGTACTTATACACAAGTGTGATCAAATCATGATGAGTACAATACACTACATTATTATATATTACCCCATTTTAACATACTGATATGTTTCTTTCAGTATGTACAGAAAGAGATTTTAGGCCCCTTCCCCACTTGTGTGCTGCTTGCAACGCAGATGGCTGTAGGAACACATTGCATTTGCATTGCTCTCAAATTCATTATAATGAATGGAATTGCACTGCATTTGCGACAACCTGCATGCAACCATGCATTGTGTTACTGCGTTGAAGGTGTAAACATCAGACAGTGCAGTCTATGCGCCTCTGAAAATGCGACCAGCAACGCACAAGTGAGAAAGCCTTACACTGTACCTATCCTATTAGCTGAAATATGTGGTGAGTTCTGCTTTAAGTTTTTGCTTCTTACATTTTCATTTTCCTCTATCCATGTCTAGTTTTTTCCTTTGCACCTCTTATCTTCCCTGTACAGATAATTATCAGAAACCACAGCAAACTATCAGGATGCATACACACACATTACACATGGGAGGGGGCGAGCACTGTACAGACACCTCAAATCTGGTATACATGAAAAACACATACTGTTGGTATGGAGAGGAGTGAGTGACTGTATGATTACAGATGGATTCTGATGAGTGGGATAAAGAGGGGAACAATAAGCTCAGCCTTCAATCTCACTTAATGATCACCTGTATATAAGCTAGATTCTTGGTTCACCAGATTCTTGTCCACCAGATTATTTGCTGTTCAACTGGGAGCCATATAGCATTTTGTACGACTTTTGCTTCAGAACTGTGGACTTAAGTGATCTTCTGTAAGGATTATCTCGGGTGACAAATATTTAATGTATGTTAATTTTGAAATCGAAAAATAAGGAAATTTTTTTGTGTGTGTGCAGTAAGAAAAGAATTGCAATAATTTATGACATGCGCATGCACACTGTTGCAGTAGAGTACTGCAGTTATCCCATGTACATTCAATAGGGGCACCCGGTAAAATGGACACATTTCACCAATATTCTACTATCCTCCACTGTAACCCTTTTTTCACACTAACCGCCCCCCACCTACTCCTAACACTAAACTACTCCCATCTATTGCCACATAACACAAAACCCCCTTACCTACACAAACCCACTTCCCCAACGCTCTGCCACTAACCCAGCACCCAAATGACCCTCCCCGGGCTTGGCTACAATACAGCTGAGTGCCTATTACCACTTTGCACCCCTCCACCAATAGCCAGAGTTCACTTATACCAGAGGCATCCAAACTTTTTAGGCCAAGGGCCATATCACCGTTCTTGAGATTGCTAGGAGGGAAATTAAACACAATTTTTGCTGATTGCTGTTAGGTACATTATACCTGTGACATTTTGTCAAAACCTTTCCATGAGAAATAAACCATATATAGTGTGCATTTAGCACAGTGGCAGATACTATTTAGTGGCTGTTACTGCTACTGGCCCCTGTATGCAGCAGCACAGCTATGGCCTGTGGGCTGCATGGAATTAAAAATTGTAAAGAGCTTTGGGGGCCACCTGAAATGGCTCAGCAGGCCACATTTGGCCCCCGGGCCAGACTTTGGACACACCTGTCCTATACTATTGGCGATTTCCAGAGCCAAAATGACACACTGAGCACTGCAATGGTCACTAATTACATACCAGCCGATAGTGGCTCCCAAACTACCATTCTAAATGATTTGGTTATCCCTTAACCACTTGCCGACCGCACACTCATAACGTGCGTCGGCAAAGTGGCAGCTGCAGGACCAGCGACGCAGTACTGCGTCGCCAGCTGCAGCCTAATTAATCAGGAAGCAGCCGCTCGTACGAGCGGCTGCTTCCTGTCAAATCACGGCGGGGGGCTCCGTGAATAGCCTGCGGGCCGCCGATGGCGGCTCGCAGGCTAGATGTAAACACAAGCGGAAATAATCCGCTTTGTTTACATTTGTACGGCGCTGCTGCGCAGCAGCGCCGTAAGGCAGATCGGCGATCCCCGGCCAATCAGCGGCCGGGGATCGCCGCCATGTGACAGGGGACGTCCTGTCACTGGCTGCACAGGACGGATAGCGTCCTGTGCAGCCCGGATCTCAGGGGGGGGAGCAGGTAGGAGAGGGAGGGGGGGAATTTCGCCGCGGAGGGGGGCTTTGAGGTGCCCCCCCCGCCACCCACAGCAGGCAGGAGAGATCAGACCCCCCCAGCACATCATCCCCATAGGGGGGAAAAAAGGGGGGCAATCTGATCTCTCTGCATGCCAGCTGATCTGTGCTGGGGGCTGCAGAGCCCACCCAGCACAGATCACTCAAACCAGCGCTGGTCCTTAAGGGGGGGTAAAGGGTGGGTCCTCAAGTGGTTAAATCAGATCCTCAGTTGGTAGTAGCGGTAGACGTGCCATGGCACATGGGTGATGCTGTTACTATAACATTTCTCACTAATGTCTGTGATATGTAATTTTTCAAAAGCTCTGAAAGCTTTTAGTCTCTTGGTAAGAAACATCTCATCATTTTTTAAATATATATATATTTTTATTGGAAAAAATAAAACAATCATCAGTAAGTAACAAGGTGGAAATTGCTGTATTTGTCAGCATTCAAAATCAATAAAGCTATTATTCCATCACCTGTGATATGTATTAACTGAAAAAATAACATTTGCTTACATTATCAATACGCATTCCTTCTCTGACACAAATTGCTCTCCTCATTACTAGCGTGTGTTCCTTACAAATACTCTCTTGGATAAACAAAATCCATAACAGAACTGAAAAAATGGGTTCTAGAAAGCCATTTAAAACCTATGGAAGCCTGGAGTCTGTGGGGCGTATTTATTAATATACAGCAATTTTACCAGTATTTATGTTAGCATAGTTCATGTTGTGCAAATGGTAAAACCCACATTAACTAGGTAATGCGCACATTGCCAATGTTACTCACGCTACACAAGTAGCGTAACACGCATTAGATAATGCAGGTTGTGCTTTTTACGCAGTGTGCGCTGCGTAACTGGTGTAAGTACAGGAAAACTGGCTGTGCTGCCTGCATATGGAAATTTTTAATCTACTTTCCTGAATATTCCTCAGTGTGTCTTTGCTTAGCAATAGAACATTGAGTGAAACAAATGACATCAGGCTTCCGTGCAGACATGAAGTGCCATTCAATACTACCAAGAGAACAGAAACGGAGGGAAAAAAAATAAAGAAAAACAAAGTGGGTATGGAAGTGAGAAAGGGTGGCAGTGATGAGTGAGAAGGGGAGGTCAAGAGATTAGCCCCAATCAAAAGAGGGATACTAGGACACAGGCTCACATCTCACTCATTTGTTTCAGAATCTTCTAATGTTCCTCTGATACCTTCGAATCCACTGGATTGCCTTGGGCCCCCAAGTACTCTATACAGAACAATTGATATGGGCACTAAAACCTGCCAAGAACAGCCAAAGTAGTAGAGGTGCAAGCAGTGGATGGTGAACAGTTTGTAAATGATTACCACTATTCAAAACCAATAAAGAGCTAATACTGCCGTTGAGGGAGGGCTCCCCAGGGTCCCTCCAGCCCAAGTGCCTTGGGGCAGTCACAACCTCTGCATCCCCTATTATTACTGCTGTTTGTTTACTTACTACAGTTTTTGACTGTGGTTGGATTATTAGATTTTCAGAGCCTAGATGTGGTTGTCTTTACACAATATTTTTAGGCTTTAGAGAAATGATGGATGGTAGAGCATAAAAAAGAATTATAGCACTTTCCTGGTCAACACAATGCAGACATAGACAGTCAGGAAAGTGACCAACATATATGTAATAATATTTAAAAAATAGCTGTTGAAAGTGGACACATCTCATCATCTCTTGTTTACCTCAGTGCAATGTTTACAAGCATTTGAACATAATTTATGTTTGATACGATATACTGTACCTGTTATCCCACTTCTTCACAGTTAACTCCATTGATTTAGCCTAAACCATGGGATAATTAGCCTACGCTCCGATCCTACTAGTTGTGAGAGTTGGACCATTTGAAGGCTGAGTTTTAATGAATCAACACCTTTTAATTGCAATGCTGAAGAAGATTTCCGAGAGTCCCTTGGACTGCAAGAAGATCCACAACATATGTAGAAACGTAAGTAAGTCAATTGAAGTGAGTATTAATGACAGCAATATATTCACAAGGCTGAGTAGCCCACTGCAACCACCAATGAACACAGAAGGAAATTACATCTATCTCTAATTTAAGTAAACCCGAGGCAAACCTAATGTAAAAGAACAGATACTTATGGAAAAATGTACATCAGACCCCATGGAAGTAGGATAGTTGAACTATAAATAAAGGCAAGGTCATATTTAAAGATCCAATGAATGGTCATGGTCAGGTAATGGAGGAACAGCAGGAGGGTCCTCTTACTATCTTGTTGTCGCAGTCATGCTGCTTACAGTACAAAGGGTGGGGAAGCTGTGAATAAATAAGCTGTCCCCATGTGAAGATGGACTATTCCATGAGCTGAGTGTTTATGGGAAAATAGATGTATAGAAAAATACAATAGTAGTTTACAGCTTCCATGTTTCATTACAGACGCTCCCCTATTTAATACTGCATTGCATTGGATTGTGATTACTGTATATTGTCCATTGCACGGCACTGGATGTAGTGGGAATTGGGAAAGTACCCTAACACTCACTGATAAGTACTCAGAGTATAAAACTGTGTAGCTTGGGAAAATACATGTAAGTGCAGGGATCAGATAATAAGTTCAATAGTTCAAGATCAGAACTGAATAACATTGAAAAACTATAGCCATGTACCACAGACAGACAAAACCTTGAGAGGTAGAATTTAACCACCTTCAAAAAAATAAGATGAAATAAAAAATAAGACCATGGGATTGCAGGAAGGTCATGTTTAGGATAAGGATTATAGATAAAATTGTTTGTGTCATCCATTTATTTTCACCTCAGATTTGCTTTAAAGAGGTGCTGTCAGCCATACTATCTCAGAAAAAACACACATATATAAGTAGATAAATGCTTGTTCTACTTACATAACATATGTATTTCACTGTCCACATTTTATTTTTAGTGATTTTTCTTTAGTATCTATAGTCTTTACATTTGTTAATTCCATGCAGCCCACAGGTCAAAAATCCTTCTTCGGATTTCCTCTTTTGACTGTGCCTATCTTGAAGCCAATCCTGACATCATTTCCTCCCTTACTCTGTCTGTGTATCATTGCTCGCCTCTCATCAGTCTTCAGACACTCCCCCTCAGCTCTGCCGTAGAAAGTGCATTGTCTCAGCATGAGAAATATTGGCCAATCAGAGAGGAACAGAGGTGTGGGAGGGGAAAACGGGATGGAAAGAGGCTTCAGACAATCAAGCTGCATTAGCTAAGTCTGAAGGGAAAGTAAAGAAGAAAAAAAGAAAACCCAGCATGCCCTGCAACTTCCTTTGTGCGGCAGATGTACCAAATAAGAGCCAGGGAAACTGGGGAATGATGTTTTATGGAGAAGAAAAGTAAGAGTGATTTTTAACTTTTGGATTGCCTGGTTAGCATCCTTATTACTTGTTTACCAGATAAAATAAAGAATTTATTTTTGATTTTATGCCTGACAGTTACATTATAAGCAAAGTTGGGTGGGGATTCTGAATGATCAGGTGATTTGGGTGCATGGCGCTCAGCACCGATCACTGAAACTAGGCAACGCAATAGCAGTAATGCTATAAGTGTGCGGGGTGCGTAAAGGGTAATTCGGGGTTCCGGCGATCACTGGCCCCCGAATTACATCTTCCTCCGAGTTGCTACAACTAGTATTTAACACCGCCGGGGATTCGAGCAGCAGCAGGCTGAGCCGTCATATGGCTCACCCTGCGTCCAGCTCACTGGTTGTGTACTAATACGTACGCATTCTGGAGCACTGGAGACAATTGAAGACCTTCCCAAACAGAAGCTTTGCTGAACTCTGCTGAGGTCACCGAACAGTTATTTAAAACCACAGAAATATGTGTTTGTATTTTGTTCCATTTCCCCAAATATGTTTTAGTTTTGCTGACGATGAGGAGCAGAGGTGGAAAAAAACTTTGAGAAACCACATACATACTCAAAGGAATAGAAAACTTCAGGGTTCTGTTCTTTGATATTGACTGGCTCGATGTTGTCTGTGAAGTGCGGCGGAATATATTGGCATTGTAAAAATGAGTTAAATAAATAAAGAGTGTTGTACTTTGTCAACCTGTCTCAGCTAATGGAATCAATCTACAGGAACACAACAAGAGGTTTTTCTGGAATCAGTGCAAGTTTCTCTCCCCAGAGAAATCAGGAACAAACTGTTTTGGACTACATCCCAGCCAACGATGGAATAACAGATATAATTGAATTTCTAAACATTTCAGGTCTGCTGCTAGTTAAGAAAATCACTTTGCATAATGAATCCCATGTTATACTTGAACTATGCTGCAATGTAGTAACGCAATTAAACGGAAGTAAGACCAGTTACATTCACACAAACTACACTACTCATCATAACAGCTGAAAATCCTCACTGGCTACAAGTGTTATCTACTCCTTCAATTACTCATAGTGTCAATGGATTTCCCAGAAGCCCCCATTAATCGACTCTGCAATTAATGTTTTACTTTTACAGACTTCGTTGTCAGACTGATGTGATCCATACAATGTTATTCTAAAGAAGTAAGTAAACTATCTTTGCTGGCATTCTCAGTTCAGTAAGCATATAGACCTGGTACATAAACACGTACTTATATAAGAAGAGGGAAGCCTCTGGTTCGTGTAGACCAGTGTTCCCCAACCATGTCCTCAAGGCCCACCAACAGTGCATGTTTCGTGGAAAGCCACAGAGGTAATTAATGAGCTCTGCTTCAACACTAATTACTCCACCTGTGAATGTTTGTGGGTTCCTGCAAAACATGTACTGTTGGTAGGCCTTGAGGACAGGGTTGGGGAACTCTGCAGCAACACTCCCTTGTGGAGCATAGAACCCCAAAGAATTCTGACAAAGGCTTGTTGGAATGAAGATCAAGGCCGCACTCCTGTTCATATATGAACCTGGCCATAGCGCACCATGGGTGTATAGTTGTGCCTGCACAGTAAGCCAGAGCAGCATGGCCGTACTTGTGCATGGCCCCAGTGTTCCAGAGGGTTCTGGCGAGCAGCGGCGAACACAGTGCAGGAAGCATCTATAGGAGACAAAGGCTTCTCTCGTCTTTGGTAAGTATGGCTTTTTTTTACCTGAACTTCGTCTCCGCTTCTCTTTAAAAAGGAACTACAGAAAAATATAGTACAATGCAGTAAAATATTAAGATTTCCCGCTTTTACATTCATTATCCTGGTTTCAGCATCATAAACACTTCCTATATCGATATATTGCTGTATATTGAATGTAGCCCAGCCCTCCTAGTAATGTTTAGTGTAGGCTGATTAGTCATTCGCAATCTCCCCCTTCCCCAGAGCATTCTAAGAGACCAGGTATATTTTGTACTGGCCTTGGAACCTCACAAACAAACATTTGGTAGCGATCACCTGACAGGACTAAAGATTTTGCTACCTGATATGAATTTCAAAATTTAAATTAGGGAGAGGAAACATTTTACAATGGGCAAACACTAAGTCATTTATAAATTAATATTGTAAAAAAAGGAATAGCAATTTTATTCATTACGTTATTTTCACAACAAAGTCTGCAGAAAATGGCCGTGGTTTTCTGCAGGCTTTTATTTTTCTTTAAATGTGCTGACTGTCGGCTATGTAATTTTTTTTTACCACAGGCATGAACGGTGTTTGTATGTTAAGGAGCCCATGGATTAACATAGGCTGTACCATCTAATATGATACTGCATGCAGGTAGAATGCATGCGATCCCCTCAAGTGTGACCCCTGCCTGGGAGACTTGCAGTGGACATATATCTGTATAAAATGGGCCATGGAACACAAGACAATCATTACAGGTCAGAAACAATAACTTAAGAAATACAAATATACCCAGTGCAGGTCTCCAACACAAGTACTGGGCCACAGAGTTTGTGTCCTGTTTCCCATAACAACCACTTCTGAAACTGGAGATGATAAATAAGAGAGTACCAACAAAATGATAAATTACAATTTCATTAGCAAGCTAACCGTTACTTCAACATCAAGTGAAACATCTGCATGACTGCAGAAAAAAGTCATAAGCTTTTTAGAATAAAATGTATGTAATGGATGAAAATAAAAAAAGTCATAGGCTTACTTTTAGGTTGTATACGTGGAACATTTGTAGTGCTGCACTTGAGAATTACACTCACAACTTCCTCCTTCATGGGATGCTCCCCTTAAAGGATGCCTGAACAGAGAGGGATATGGTGGCTGCCATATTTATTTCCTTTTAAACAATAACAGCATGCAGGTAATCCAGTCAGACTTCAGTCAGAAACACCTGATCTGCATGCTTGTTCAAGGTCTATGGCCAACACTTAGTTCACATGATGCAATCACACAGGTCCAATCTGATTCCAGAACGTTTTTTAATTTTCACCTCCATACAAAATCGATCAGAAAAACATAAATCAGATCAGACCTGATGGAAATAATCAATTTGACTGTCAATCTGATAGAAAATTGCACTGTGTGTACTAAGTATAAGGGTATTAGAGACAAGGGCTCAGCAGGACAGCCAACAATCTGCCTTGTTTAAAAGGAAGTAAATATAGCAGCTTCCATATTCCTGTCAGTGTAGGTGTGCTTTAAATGTTCACTATAAGGGGAATTTAAGAAGCGTTCAAAACAAATGCACTCCTCTCCATCTTTCCATGCATGCTTCCTTGAAACTATTCTCTCATTTTCATATTCACATGCAAATTCAGTTTTTCAACTCAATGAATGAACAGTAGAACACTTGAACTTTGAAAATTATAGAACATTTTTGAATAGTCAATCGAAATTAAAATGGAAAACAAAGCACTTAGCACTAAGAGCATCCATTGTATATAAAGTATTTTCACTTCTTTCTCCCATCTTTGTCCACAGCTGCTGTATGCTAAGAATTTCTTAGAATAACGCTTTTGCTCAGTAAGGGTCAGATTCTCCTATCCTCACTCTAAACCTGGACACCGCCACTCTTTGACAGTCAGCGATTGTTATCTGAAAGAATGGATTACATAACATAGATATGTAAATGTAAGTCACTTTTTGTATGGAGTAAATGAGCAGCACGTCAGACAGCTGCACACAGTCAGGTAAAAAGAATTGTCTTTAACCAGTCAACTGTTAACTGAATGCTGAACTGAAATAGATTAAGCAGAGCTACAGCCAAACAGACGTGTGGATGTGAAATCTTATCTGATAGGTTCATCTTGTGATTTCCTTTCCCCAGCCACATTTGTTTAGTCACACAAATGACTTCACCATTTAAGCCTGGTTGTGTCACCTGTGTGCTCTCTGGTCAATTTGCGACATAGTGCTAAGGTACTCCATGTGCTTTCATTGCTCTGGATGCCAGATATATACATTCACTTGCTACTTTATTAGGTACATCTTGTGCCAGGTTGGATCAGGGCTGGATTTCTGGAAAGGCCACAAAGGCCCAGGCCTTGCGCGGCTGCAGCCCAAGGGGGCAGCTGGACATGAAATAGGGGCAGCTGCATATGGAAAAAGGAGGCTACAATTGGGAAGCAACACACAGAAGAGGGGGGCTGCTGCCCAAGGAAGCTGTTCATGAAAAAGGGGAGCTGCTGTACATTGGTGGTACACATGGAATGGGGGGGGCGTTGCTGCTCATGGAAATGGAGCTCCAGGAATGCTGCGCTGGGGGCACAAAATGTATACATTCAGCCTTGGGTTGGACCCCCTTTTTGCCTTCACAATTGCCTTAAAGGAACACTCCAGCAACAAAAGTAAGCAGTTAAAATCTGACAGAATCGACAGGTTTTGGACTAGTCCATCTCCTCATGGGGGATTCTCAGAGTTTTCTTTGTTTCAAAAGCATTTCCTGAACAGCAGTTTAACTGCCAAAATAGTAAGATACCAGACAGCCTCCCTACTCACTTACACACTACTATATTATGGCAGTTAGACTTATCAAGTGCTGTTTAGGAAATGCTTTTGAAAACAAAGAAAACCCTAAGAAAGCCCCATGAGGAGATGATCTAGTCCAAAACCTGTTGATTCTGTAAGATTTACTTTTTTCACTGGAGTGGTCCTTTAAAGGAATAATCAGGCAACTAAATAGTAAATCTGATTTACTTACCTGAGGCTTCCTCCAGCCCCTTGCAGCTGTCTGTCCCTCGCTGAGATCTCCGCTCCCAGCCGCTGGCCCGGGGCCCCCGCTCGGTGCAGAGGAGAGGACGACCTTGAGATCATCCTTACTGCGCCTGCGTGAAGCTCTGCTGTCAATCAAGCCCATGTTGTCCGCATCTCTATGACAAGTTTCATATCAGCACGGTTCGTCTGCTGTGCGTTTAGCAAAGCAGTGCCTGCACCATTTTTGGGGTGTTTTTTGAATAATGGAAGGTATAGGAAGAGCGCTAAATGCTAACAAAAACACGCAATGCTGCGATTGCGTTTGTGGTTTTTCTTCCGCCTATATTTAACCACTTCAACCTCTAGTGTCGATTCACTTTATGCATCTGAGCAACGTTCACCTCCCATTCATTCTCCAATAACTTTATCACTACTTATCACAATTAATTAATCTATATGTTGTTTTTTCCACCACCAATTAGGCTTTCTTTAGGTGGTACATTTTGCTAAGAATATTTTTTTTCTAAATGCATTTTAAAGGGGAATATTGATAAAAAATTGGAAAAAAATTATTATTTCTCAGTTTTCAGCCATTATAGCTTTAAAATAATACATGTGACCATAATTAAAACCCATGTATTTTATTTGCCCATTTGTCCCAGTTATTACGCCATTTACATTATGTCCCTATCACAATGTATGGCGCCAATATTTTATTTGGAAATAAAGCTTCATTTTTTTCAATTTGCGTCCATCACTATTTACAAGTTGATAATTTTAAAAAGTATTATAATGTACTCGCTTGACTTGTATATTAAAAACGTTCAGACCCTTAGGTAACTAATTATGTTAAAAATAACCGTCGGTTTTTCTTAGGGGGACATAGATCAATGAATGGGATCTGTATTCCCATTCATTGATCTCAGGGGCAGCGAAAGGCGGTGGGAGCACGTGCGGGAGCACGCGCGGCCCCGAAGTGGTTACATTTGAAGTGTTTCCAGGTCAGCCTGCACTTCCTGTTTTGGACAGAGAGCTGACGCAGCAAAAAAAAAAAAAAGAGATGAGTGGCAAAATCTGGGCCCACACAGAGGAGCTGATCTCCAAAATCTAGCAATACCTGGAATTATACGACAAGAAGCATCCACACTACAAGGACACCTCCAAAGCAAATATTGTGTGGACTAATTTAGCAGCATACATATTTGAAGATCTATGGGACTGTTTTTCTCATTTAACACAAGCAGCCAAAAGTAAGTTGACTGGTCTGCTTATATTATTCTGATAACTTCTGAAATCATTGTGTTGTTTGTGTTAGTTACCTATGTAATGGTATGGTGTGCCGTGTAGAAGGCAATACTGGGTGGCTTGTAATACGCATCACTAGTAAATTAGACCTCAAACACACACTGACATGGGTTGCTTCTAGTGCTGTGGGTTTTTACCAGCAATCCTTCTTATATATTGAATATGCTGTAGTCAGAAATTGGCCCAATAAAATTTAATGTATCAGTGGAATCATATATGTTTTGTGTACAAATGTGTCCTAAAAAAAAAAAAAATACCATTAAATTATTGTTTATTTTAAAATGATTTGGTTTGGTGCTGCCATGGCTCTTTGATAAAAAGGCAGTATGACATTTAGTGGAAGGGCAAAGGCTTCAGCAGCAATACAGTTTAATGGAAAGTCCAGTGACTGGATGTTAGCCCAAGGGCCTGGGCCAGAGATGAGAAGTTGGTTCAGTTTCAGTTCCAGACAGATGTGTTCTGCAGGTATCTAAAACTATGTGTGGAATACTTGCCTTCCACTAGCTATATTAGAAACAGGGCCGGGCCGAGGCAGAGGCTGGAGAGGCTCCAGCCTCAGGGCGCAGTGTAGGAGGGGGCGCACAATTCATTCAGCTGTCATTCCCAATTGTGTTTTAAGCAGAAAGAAATAAGAAAAGGGGATACATGGCAGTGACTGCAAGCCAGATAACTGGAGATTAGGGTGTTGGGGAGGTTGGGGGCCCTGGGGCACCTCTTAGTCTAATAGCAATCAGTGTGTTAAGGCTGGGTGGGAGGGATGGAGGGGCGCACTTTGGTGTCTCAGCCTTGGGTGCTGGAGGACCTTGTCCCGCCTCTGATTAGAAATGTATTGTTGCATACAAGTGGCCTGTTGCAATGAATGTGAAAGTGTAAACAAATAACATTTTTTTTTCATTTTGTTTTTCAGTTGAACAGTTGAAAAAAAAAAAATAGAAATCTGTTAGTGATAAATACCAAAGGGATTAGGAAAGACACAAACTTTACCAACAAAGTGTTCCAGGGACAAAACACAGGAGAACAATCCAATATTCAGGCTTTCTGTAGTTTCTGAAGCCACATACTGATATTGAGACATAAGTATTGAGACTGATTAGTTAAATAGCCATCAGACAATTTAGGAAGAAGGTGAGATTTATTATTATTATCCTTTATTAACAGTACAGAAGACAATCTACCTGCTGAAGAAGTCACACAAACAACAAGTACAGATGTGGACATAACTGAGCCATCATCAGTGGATAGTGGAGTTATATCTGTGCTAGAAGATGAGGAGAACATCCCTATGCACTCCCCAGAGAGTCCATCCACGAGTTATACTCCCCCATTTTCACGTAATGTGACATATAGGTCCACACAACCTTTTCAGATAAGAAGAGCAGGTAGAGGAATGGCAATGGATGAAATTGATCATAAAATATTTACAACCATGAAGGCAGTCCACCATATGGAAAAAAGTGATGAAGAAAGAGTCAAAATGAATGACTCCACTATCCAGTTTCTCCTTAGTTTAGCTCCCTCTTTCAGCAAAATACCACCAGAAAAAAATAGTGTGCCCAACGTACTGTAATTGAGGAGATAGAGTTATTTGTCAAACCAGAACCCCAAGACACATCCTATTTTAGGCAAAGTCATGTGGGTAATCCTAATGCTCTATACCGACCTCCACTACAGCCATCTTATTATGTCAAATCTAGATATGACCATCAAAACTATTCTGTACTAACTTATCCAACTTATTCTCTGAGCCTGCTGAGCTGCTGACTTGCCCCACCACCATCCGCACAACACAGTTATACAACCGCGGGACACCATCCACACCACACAGCTATGCCCACCACCATCCACACCACACAGCTATGCCCACCACCATCCACACCACACAGTTATGCCCACAGCCCACCACCATCCACACCACACAGCTATGCCCACCACCATCCACACCACACAGCTATGCCCACCACCACCATCCACACCACACAGTTATGCCCACCACCATCCACACCACACAGTTATGCCCACCACCATCCACACCACACAGCTATGCCCACCACCATCCACACCACACAGCTATGCCCACCACAATCCACACACTACACAGTTATGCCCACCACCATCCACACACTACACAATTATGCCCACCACCATCCACACACTACACAGTTATGCCCACCACCATCCACACACTACACAGTTATGCCCACCACCATCCACACCACACAGCTATGCCCACCACCATCCACACCACACAGCTATGCCCACCACCATCCACACCACACAGCTATGCCCACCACCATCAACACCACATAGTTATGCCCACCACCATCCACACCACACAGTTATGCCCACCATCATCCACACCACACAGTTATGCCCACCATCATCCACACCACACAGTTATGCCCACCACCATCCACACCACACAGCTATGCCCACCACCATCCACACACTACACAGTTATGCCCACCACCATCCACACACTACACAGTTATGCCCACCACCATCCACACACTACACAGTTATGCCCACCACCATCCACACACTACACAGTTATGCCCACCACCATCCACACACTACACAGTTATGCCCACCACCATCCACACACCACACAGTTATGCCCACCACCATCCACACCACACAGCTATGCCCACCACCATCCACACCACACAGCTATGCCCACCACCATCCACACCACACAGTTATGCCCACAGCTATCCACACCACACAGTTATGCCCACCATCATCCACACCACACAGTTATGCCCACCATCATCCACACCACACAGTTATGCCCACCATCATCCACACCACACAGTTATGCCCACCACCATCCACACCACACAGTTATGTGTGTGTGTGTGTGTGTGTGCGCGTGTGCGTGTGTGTGTGTGTCCACAGTGTGTGTATGTGCGTGCCAGAGAGTGTGTTTGTGTGCAGGGCCAGCACTACAATATAGGCAAGGGGGGCATTACCCCCTGGCACCAGCACCAGAGTCCATAGGGGCCCCCCAAGTGTATACCATTTTGCCCCTTCAGTTTGCCCCACTGCGGCCACCCGTGGCTTGTGTAACTGTGCTGTGTGGATAGTAGTGTGTGGTGAGTTGTCAGCTCAGCAGGCAGGGGAGGGAGGCAGGGATACATACGTTACCTATTTTGCATCATGGTTTCCATGGTTCCCATTCCGCCTTTTGGAACGCAGTGGCGCTCTCCCACGACGTGATGTCACATTCCAGCATCACATCGGGGAGAGCGCCGCTACTGTCTACCAGGCAGGACGAGAGCCATGTAAACCACAATACCTCCTTCCTGTGCCTGCTGAGCTGCTGACTTGCCCCACCACCATCCGCACAACACAGTTATACAACCGCGGGACACCATCCACACCACACAGCTATGCCCACCACCATCCACACCACACAGCTATGCCCACCACCATCCACACCACACAGTTATGCCCACAGCCCACCACCATCCACACCACACAGCTATGCCCACCACCATCCACACCACACAGCTATGCCCACCACCATCCACACCACACAGCTATGCCCACCATCATCCACACCACACAGTTATGCCCACCACCATCCACACCACACAGTTATGCCCACCACCATCCACACCACACAGCTATGCCCACCACCATCCACACCACACAGCTATGCCCACCACAATCCACACACTACACAGTTATGCCCACCACCATCCACACACTACACAGTTATGCCCACCACCATCCACACACTACACAGTTATGCCCACCACCATCCACACACTACACAGTTATGCCCACCACTATCCACACACTACACAGTTATGCCCACCACCATCATCCACACACTACACCGTTATGCCCACCACCATCCACACCACACAGCTATGCCCACCACCATCCACACACTACCATCCACACCACACAGCTATGCCCACCACCATCCACACCACACAGCTATGCCCACCACCATCCACACCACACAGTTATGCCCACCACCATCCACACCACACAGTTATGCCCACCATCATCCACACCACACAGTTATGCCCACCATCATCCAAATCACACAGTTATGCCCACCACCATCCACACCACACAGTTATGCCCACCACCATCCAAACAACACTGTTACACAAGCCGTGGCTGTGTTGCTGCGAGAAATTCACCAAAAAGGTATCCTGCTGTAGCCATGAAGTCATGTTGCATGCCGCAAGGGAGGGAAGAGACACAGAACTTGCAGCCATTAATATCTGCTGTAAAGTGCTGTGGCTGTTTAGACCTGCAGGCACTGGTGTTCTCACATTTTCAACAAAGCTTATTAAAGTACCTGAATTTTCTGGAAGTAAATCTTTGTGAGGGCTCACCCTGCTGCCATGCCATTTCAGGTCTCTCCCTACTTATGTTCCCTGGGGCCCCTGCACCGTTTCTGCCAGTGTACCAACTCACCTGCCCTGGTGCATTCACTCCCTGTCTTCATCCTTGCTAGTTGTATCATCTCAGTAACCTGGCCCATGTCATTATGTAATAACTAGCAAGGATGAAGACGAGAGTGTACGGACTAATAGAGCAGTGCGCCAGGACAGGTGAGATGGTACGCAGGCAAAAATAGTGCATGGGCCCCATGGAGCCCAACTCAAAGGGAGACCTGGGATGGCCTGGCAGTGCATAAGGGGTTGGGGATAGATCAAGATGGGGGCAGGCTGGCCAGAGTTTGCCAGTATACGGCACCCTGCACACTGCAAATCAGTTTTGCGATTTCAATTCCGATTTTCCCTGAATACATTCAACAGAAAAAGGGATCAAAAAATGCAGCATGCAGTGAAGATTTAGGGCCGGTTCACATTACAAACGCGGATGGCCACGCATGTGGAACGCAATGCGTACGAACGCACGCCATCCGCGTTTTTATGCATTGCGGGGCTGATCCCATCACTGAAAAGTGAATGGGACAGCCGCGCGTTTTTGCTAAATCTGCGTGCAGCATGCGTTCCCGGACCGCACAGGTCCGGAACGCATGCAGTGTGAACATCAGACAGTGCACTCTATGCACTGTCTGATGTCGTGCGTGTCGGGCCACCCGCACGCGTTTCCAAAACGCGGCTGGAAACGCGTGTAGTGTGAACGGGCCCTTAAAATCGGAATTGGATGTAAAAAATATTACAAAGCGGAATCGGAATCGCATGCAGTGTGCAAGGAACCTACACCCGCTTGTGACTGGCATTTGGGGCTGGTCTTTGATGCACCACACTGCTCTTTATAGAGACAACGTGCTCTAAATTTGGTAAAATCTGAATGTAAAAGGGGTGTGGCTTGTGCAAAGGGGCGGGGTTAAGAGCGCCAGAACTTCTGTGCCTATAGGCTCCTAAGCTGTAAACCCGGCCCTGTTTCCACCTTCAGGTGAGTTGGTAACAGGTCCGCCACTTTGTGCCTGTACCGAGGGTCTAGTAGTGTAACCACCCAGTACAGCTCATTCCCCTTGAGGTTTTTTTATACGGGGGTCCCTCAACAGGCAGGACAGCATAAAAGACGACATCTGCACAAAGTCGGATCCAGTACCCTCCATCTCCTCTTGCTCTTCCTCAGTGACGTCACGTAAGTCAACCTCCTCCCCCCAGCCGCGAACAATACCACGGGAAGGTTGAGCAGCACAAGCCCCCTGCGACGCCTGCTGCGGGTGTTCTCCTGCCGCCGTCCCCTCCTCCTCCTCCTCCCCCAAAGAAACACCTTGCTCATCATCCTCTGAGTCTGACTCATCTTCTGCACACGACTTCTCTTCTTCCTCCTCCTCCCCCTTCTGTGCTGCCGCAGGTGTTGAGGAAACAGCTGGGTCTGATGAAAATTGGTCCCATGCCTGTTCCTGCCGTAACGGTTCCTGGTCACGCTCATTCGCAGCTTCATCCGCCACTCTACGCACAGCACGCTCCAAGAAGTAAGTGTAGGGAATTAAGTCGCTGATGGTGCCCTCACTGCGGCTCACCAGGTTGGTCACCTCCTCAAACGGCCGCATGAGCCTGCATGCATTTTTCATCAGTGTCCAGTTGTCGGGCCAGAACATCCCCATCTTCCCAGACTGTTTCATTCTACTGTAGTTGTAGAGGTACTGGGTGACGGCTTTCTTCTGTTCTAGCAGGCGGGAGAACATGAGCAGAGTCGAATTCCAGCGAGTCGGGCTATCGCAAATGAGGCGTCTCACCGGCATGTTGTTTTTCCGCTGAATTTCCGCAAAGCGTGCCATGGCTGTGTAAGACCGCCTCAAGTGCCCACAGAACTTCCTGGCCTGCTTCAGGACATCCGCTAAGCCAGGGTACTTTGCCACAAATCTTTGAACAACTAGATTCATGACATGTGCCATGCAGGGTATGTGTGTCAGCTTCCCCATATGCAAAGCGGCAAGCAGATTGCTGCCGTTGTCGCACACCACGTTGCCTATCTCCAGGTGGTGTGGGGTCAGCCACTCATCCACCTGTTTCTTAAGAGCAGCCAGGAGAGCTGCTCCAGTGTGACTCTCCGCTTTGAGACAAGACATGTCTAAGATGGCGTGACACCGTCGTACCTGGCATGCAGCATAGGCCCTGCGGAGCTGGGGCTGTGTAGCTGAAGAGAAGAACTGCCACTCAGCCAAGGAGGAGGAGGACAGCGAAGAGCATGTAGCAGGAGGAGAGGAGGTGGCAGGAGGCCTGCCTGCAAGCCGTGGAGGTGTCACAATTTGGTCCGCTGCGCCCTGCTTGCCATCGTTCACCACCAGGTTGACCCAATGGGCTGTGTACGTAATGTAGCGGCCCTGCCCGTGCTTGGCAGACCAGGCATCCGTGGTCAGGTGTACCCTTGACCCAACGCTCTTCGCAAGAGGTGACACCACTTGCCTCTCAACTTCACGGTGCAGTTGGGGTATGGCCTTTCTCGAAAAATAAGTGCGGCCTGGCATCTTCCACTGCAGTGTTCCGATGGCCACAAATTTACGGAAGGCCTCAGAGTCCACCAGCCGGTATGGTAACAGCTGGCGAGCTAACAGTTCCGCCACGCCAGCTGTCAGACGCCGGGCAAGCGGGTGACTGGCCGAAATTGGCTTCTTCCGCTCAAACATTTCCTTCACAGACACCTGACTGCTGCTGTGGGCAGAGGAGCAGGAAGCGCTTAAGGGCAGAGGCGGAGTGGAGGAGGGTGCCTGTGAAGGTGGAAGGGAGAAAGCGGCAGAAGCAGATGATGCACCTGAAGGAGGAAGAGGAGAAGGAGGGTGACTTTTCTTTTGTGTGCTGCTGCTGCTTTTGCTCAGGTGGCCATCCCATTGCTGTTTGTGCCTTTTCTCCAGGTGCCTTCGTAAGGCACTTGTCCCTACGTGAGTGTTGGCCTTTCCACGGCTCAATTTTTGTTGGCAGAGCGAACAGATGGCTTTGGTCCGATCTGAGGCACACACATTAAAAAATTTCCACGCCGCTGAGCCACCCTGGGATGTGGGCACTATGGGGACCTCAGCAGCTGATGCTGAAGGGCAAGTTGGCTGGCTGTACATAGGTGGCGATACATGGTGCCGGACACTGACACCAGCTGTTTCTGACGAAGAGCTGCCCCAGCTTCTTTCAGCAACTTCTCTCCTCCTACTACTCTCTGACTCCCCCTCTGAACTGTCCCCCTCTTCATCTCCTCTATTGGGAACATACAGAGGATCCCTATCATCGTAATCATCCTGCCCAGCTTTGCTTGCCTCAGACAAATCCAAACATGCACCATCAGTAGGTCCTTCATCCTCCTTACACGTTACATCCATAGTGTTAACTCAGACATATGAGCTGGTGAAAATTCATCTGGCTGTAACAACAATGGCTGTGCATCAGTGATTTCAACACTAAATAATTCTTGCGAAGTGTCAAATGCAGCGGAAGTGGTGCTAGTAGTAGCGCTGGTGGCTGAGCAAGATGAGGTGTTCTGTGTCGCTAAATACTCAACCACGTCCTGACAATCTTGGGAGGTGATGGGACGTGCCTTCTTCCGAGCACTGTACTGTGGGCCAGGTCCACACGAAATTACATTTACACGACCTCACGCAGACCTGCCGGGTGGCCTTCCTCTGGCTCTGGCACTACCTCTTCCTCTACCTGTTTTGTCCATATCGGGTATGCACGGAGTGGTATATCACACTGCGTGCACTCACGTAGGTAGGTGGGTTCACTTAACTGCACAGGTATGCGCACTGATGCGGTGGGTTCACTGAACAGAACAGGTATACAGTGGCGGGTTCACAGAACAGGTATGCAGTGGCAGGTTCACTGAACAGAACAGGTATGCAGTGGCGGGTTCACTGAACAGTACAGGTATACAGTGGCGGGTTCACTGAACAGAACAGGTATACAGTGGCGGGTTCACTGAACACAACAGGTATGCAGTGGCGGGTTCACTGAACAGGTATACAGTGGCGGGTTCACTGAACAGAACAGGTATACAGTGGTGGGTTCACTGAACACAACAGGTATACAGTGGCGGGTTCACTGAACAGAACAGGTATACAGTGGCAGGTTCACTGAACACAACAGGTATGCAGTGGCGGGTTCACTGAACAGTACAGGTATACAGTGGCGGGTTCACAGAACAGGTATGCAGTGGCAGGTTCACTGAACAGAACAGGTATGCAGTGGCGGGTTCACTGAACAGTACAGGTATACAGTGGCGGGTTCACTGAACACAACAGGTATGCAGTGGCGGGTTCACTGAACAGAACAGGTATACAGTGGCGGGTCCACTGAACAGAACAGGTATGCAGTGGCGGGTTCACAGAACAGGTATGCAGTGGCAGGTTCACTGAACACAACAGGTATGCAGTGGCGGGTTCACTGAACAGGTATACAGTGGCGGGTCCACTGAACAGAACAGGTATGCAGTGGCAGGTTCACTGAACACAACAGGTATGCAGTGGTGGGTTCACTGAACAGGTATGCAGTGGTGGGTTCACAGAACACGTATGCAGTGGCGGGTTCACTGAACAGGTATGCAGTGGCAGGTTCACTGAACAGGTATGCAGTGGTGGGTTCACTGAACAGGTATGCAGTGGTGGGTTCACTGAACAGGTATGCAGTGGTGGGTTCACAGTACAGGTATGCAGTGGTGGGTTCACAGAACAGGTATGCAGTGGTGGGTTCACTGAACAGGTATGCAGTGGTGGGTTCACTGAACACAACAGGTATGCAGTGGTGGGTTCACTGAACAGGTATGCAGTGGTGGGTTCACTGAACACAACAGGTATGCAGTGGCGGGTTCACTGAACAGAACAGGTATACAGTGGCGGGTCCACTGAACAGAACAGGTATGCAGTGGCGGGTTCACAGAACAGGTATGCAGTGGCAGGTTCACTGAACACAACAGGTATGCAGTGGTGGGTTCACTGAACAGGTATGCAGTGGCGGGTTCACTGAACAGTACAGGTATACAGTGGCGGGTTCACAGAACAGGTATGCAGTGGCAGGTTCACTGAACAGAACAGGTATGCAGTGGCGGGTTCACTGAACAGTACAGGTATACAGTGGCGGGTTCACTGAACACAACAGGTATGCAGTGGCGGGTTCACTGAACAGAACAGGTATACAGTGGCGGGTCCACTGAGCAGAACAGGTATGCAGTGGCGGGTTCACAGAACAGGTATGCAGTGGCAGGTTCACTGAACACAACAGGTATGCAGTGGTGGGTTCACTGAACAGGTATGCAGTGGTGGGTTCACTGAACAGGTATGCAGTGGTGGGTTCACAGAACACGTATGCAGTGGCGGGTTCACTGAACAGGTATGCAGTGGCAGGTTCACTGAACAGGTATGCAGTGGTGGGTTCACTGAACAGGTATGCAGTGGTGGGTTCACTGAACAGGTATGCAGTGGTGGGTTCACAGTACAGGTATGCAGTGGTGGGTTCACAGAACAGGTATGCAGTGGTGGGTTCACTGAACAGGTATGCAGTGGTGGGTTCACAGTACAGGTATGCAGTGGTGGGTTCACAGAACAGGTATGCAGCCAGGAACAAGCTAAGCCTAACTAATATTTCCCTATGAGAGACAGTCTGCAGCAGCTCGCCCTACTCTCACTAATGCAGGCACACGAGTGACCGTAATGGCCGCCGCTGCCTGCCTTATATAAGGGGGGTGGGGCTCCAGGAGCTAGTGTAGCCTAATTGGCTACACTGGGCCTGCTGACTGTGATGTAGAGGGTCAAAGTTGACCCTCCATGTGCATTATGGGGCGAACCGAACTTCCGCAAAGGTTCGCCTGCGGGAAGCGAACGCAAACCATGGAAGTTTGCATGGAACCGTTCGCAGGCGAACCGTTCGGCCCAACTCTACTCAGTGCACATATTTTGTGTTAAAATTCTATTAAGACAAATAGTAGTCGTTGTCTAGTACATATAGGCAGCAGAAAGACTGTAGTTGTCTATAAACTTCTAGGCCAAAATGTTTCAGGAACAATATGAAGACTGTGTAGAAAATAGTTGATTTGACATTTATAAAAATGTAATTGGGACATGTGGAAACTACACATGTTATGCTGTGTACTGCGGGTGATTTCTTTCATCACAGTTTAATGTTTTCTTTGCAAAACAATGATTGCGTCAAGTAGTAACAGAAGCTGAAAATATAAAAGTGTCAAACATTAAAAATGACTATTAGCCTTTATTCAATCATAAGGTTTACAACTACTGTTTGTGGCATTGTTGAAAGAGCATAAAAATGTTACTACCATACATTTAAAAGGGTATCAAATGGGTGCAATTTGGTAGCCTATAGCTGTTGAGGAACACATTGGTGTGTCATTTCTTAAATTTGTAGACAATTAACATATTGGGAAATACTATGGCTTTGAAGGAACACAATCTAACTTAAAGGATACACGAGGTGACATGTGACATGATGAGATAGACATGTGTATGTACAGTGCCAGACACTCAAATAACTATGTTGTGCTTCTTTTTTTTTTCTGCCTGAAAGAGTTAAAAATCAAGTGTGCAAGTGATAGATTCTGTCTGGGTAGGGACCGGGTCGGACTATAGCGTATTCCTCACTGACAAGGAATTACAGCCATAAAGCACTTTCCTGGCAGGAAATGGCTTCTGAAAGCAGGAAACAGATAAAAAGGGTCAATAATTCATAGATTTTAGTTCTGGCACTTCAATGAATGTGTCATTGAGCAGAGACATGTAACAGTAAAAACGTAAAAAAATAGATTTAAAAATAAAATTGTGGGATAGGTAAAAAAAAGTCAGTTTTGGGGGAAGTAGGGTAGATAAAATTGTTTATCTCATCAGTTTATTTTCACCTCGGGTGTCCTTTAAGCATGCTATTACACACAGATATAAACATATGTAATCAGACTAGTGTTACGACATGTTTTACAGATTTTGGATTTAACTATTATCCTATATACTGCAATTGTAAGTTCATACTTGGAATTACATTGATGGGATACACCCAGGAACGAGAAGGCATGGGTCTTGCCCTCAAAAACGTGCCACCAGACAAGAATAACAACTCTTCCTGCATGGCTAGACTCTTCTCTACAACCCACAAAGCATTGCAGGTATCACTCATAGTATATATCCTGCCCATTACACTTATTAAATAATGAATTATGTTAATTTCAATTATTTAGAACAAGGGCTCTTTAAATTCAGCCAATGCATACCAGAAAAATGCAAAACGCCCCACAAAAAGGCTTACAAAACGTGTGCCTAAAAATGCACCACACACCCAAGCGCCAGGAGGCACTAAAAAAAAAATGTGCACAAAAAAGCAAAACGCTTGCTTTTGCGTTTAGGTTTTTAGGTGTGAATGAAGCCAAAGTGTGTTTTTGTTTAAAACACAGGCCTCACACCACACAATCACAACCCTAATCGTGACATTTCTTCAAAGAAAGCCCCTTCCCTTCAAGTGTATAGTATGAAAGCCGAGGAAAGCCTGGTGGATGGTCATTTTGGTGGCTCTCATTCTGGCATCTGTTGTCCACTGTGATCTGATTTGTTTTAGAAATATCCTGTGTTGTGCCTGCAATGAATGTGTAAACCTCAGACTGTTGCACTTCTGGTAGCTTTAGCACATGGTTAGACAGAATGTTAATAAGCTCATTTTAGATTTTTGGGCTTCAATATTTTACTGTGCCATAAGCCTGGAAACATATTCCGCTAATAGCTCAATTATAGCCCAAAAATATCCTGTAATTAATTCACCTAACTTTTTTCTCTGTCTTCATAAAGCCACGGCACCTGCTACCATGCGTCATATTAGTCATGTTAATGATAACTATATATTTTTAAATGCCCTCGCCTCATATATATATTTTTTTTTTTTACCATTTCTGGATTTTCTTGTTCCTCATCAATTATCTCCTACCTCCACACTGATCATAACCACCAAACAAGTTCTCTAACCTCCAACAGGGTTCATAGCAGACAGAGTTTAATTTAGCAAATAACAAAGCCACATAACTGATTTTGAAGACTGTTCTGTTGTTCCCTTGAGGCATATTTCAAATAACAACTTCTGTCAAGTTATGTCTATAGGAAAAGGTCCTGGAGGCCTTAAAAGATTACAGGAAATAGCAAACCTTGTAAACATGAAGCAGATCATTTCAGCGCTCAGCGCCAAGTGCCGAAGCTGGGCGCAGCTATAGCACTAATGCTACAGTCCTGGCCAAAATTTTAGTTTTCGCAAAGTTTGCTGATAAACTGCTTTTAGATCTTTGTTTTAGTTTTTTATGTGATGTACTGAAATATAATTATAAGCAATTCATACGTTTCAAAGGCTTTTATTGTCATTTGCATGAGATTTATGCAAAGAGTCAGTATTTGCAGTGTTGGCCCTTCTTTTTCAGGACCTCTGCAATTCAACTGGGCATGCTCTCAATCAACTTCTGGGCCAAATCCTGACTGATAGCAACTAGAGATGTCGGCGAACGGTTCCCAAACCGTTCGCCGGTGAACACCTCACCCTGTACTACTTTCGGGTCGCTATGACCCAGAGTAGTACGACTGCGCTGGCCCGGCAGTGCGCGTCCTAGATCGCGCTCCTGTTGCCGGGCACTTTCTGCGCATGTGCGTGACGTCATGAGTGACGTCACGCTCATGCGCAGAGAGTGCCCGGCAACAGGCGCGCGATCAAGGACGCGCACCGTCGGGCCAGCGCAGCCGTACTACTCCGGGTCATAGCGACCCAGAAGTAGTACAGGCACATAGAGATTCGCCCGCAAACAGTTCGGTCCATCTCTAATAGCAACCCATTCTTTCATAATCACTTCTTTGAGTTTCTCAGAATTAGTTGGTTTTTGTTTGTCCACCCGCCTCTTGAGGAATGAGCACAAGTTCTCAATGGGATTAAGATCTGGGGAGTTTCCAGGCCATGGACCCAAAATGTCAACCTTTTGGCCCCCGAGCCACTTAGTTATCACTTTTGCTTTATGACACGGTGCTCCATCATGCTGAAAAGTGCATTGTTCTTCACCAAACTGTTGTTGGATTGTTGGAAGAAGTTGCTGTTGGAGGGTGTTTTGGTACCATTCTTTATCCACAGCTGTGTTTTTTGGCAAAATTTTGAGTGAGCCCACTCCCTTGGATGAGAAGCAACCCTACACATGAATGGTGGCAGGTGTGAGTGCATCTGCACGCACAGTGAGGCGAACACTTTTGGAAGAAGGCCTGGTGTCAAGAAGGGCAGCAAAGAAGCCACTTCTCTCCCAAAAAAACATCAGGGACAGATGGATCTTCTGCAGAAAGTATGGTCAATGGACTGCTGAGGACTGTGGCAAAGTCATAGTCTCCGATGAAGCCCCTTTCCGATTGTTTGGGGCATCTGGAAAAAGGACAGGAGAAGAAAAGGTGACCGCTACCATCAGTCCTGTGTCATGCCAACAGTAAAGCATCCTGAGACCATTCATGTGTGTGGTGTTTCTCATCCAAGGGAGGTTTCTTTGAGTGGTATACCCAAAACAAAGGCAGATACCAGCATTCCTCTTCTGTATCAACGGGTGGCGCTACTTCACAATGGCCATTCTGTATTGTTTTTTCCATGAAGGCAAAGAAATGTTCTTTCATGTCAAGCTTCTGCTTGAAGGATTTTTGAAGAGACCTGAATGGTGCAAAACCTGTGTCTTGTTATTTGAAAACCGTTGTCTCTGTGCTTTAAAAGGTAGTGGAGCAACCCAACTGTTGTCTTCATCCCTGTAGAAACCTCTCTTCATTATGTCCATGAAAGCAAGCTCACTGTGAGAAGGAGCCATTTTATCATCTTCTTTGGTAATTTCAAAGGCTTTGTGTCCAAGACAGTCTTCCATACAAGAGGAATTCCAGACAGATGAGGCCTGCAGAGTAAAGGGTGTGCTTGTATTGAAGCTTTCCTTCACAGCAAAGTAGTTTGGGCAAGGTGTGAACAGTGATCTCCTGCCATTGTCTAAGGTGTTGGTATAGAGGCTATGCACTGTGTCTGGTCTGTGGACCCCACCTAGACATACATTGCCCACAATAACCCACCTCAGGTCTTATCTTAAGCCATAAGGAGAGTGGTGTGGCCCGTTAATGTGGTCCCTGACCTTGTGTATCCTAATAATATCTCTGCCTAACAGGAGAATGGAGGCATTAGGATCGAGCTCAGGTATCTGAGTGGCTAACTGTCTCAGATGTGTATGATGAAGTGCAACCTCTGGAGTTGGGATCTCTGATCGAACATCTGGGATTTAATCACATTCTATCAGCGTGGGTAGTGGAATGGACACCTTTCTGTCAAGGGATTCCAACTGAAAGCCATGTACCATTCTCCCAGTAGTGTTAATCACTCCTGCACATGTTCTGAGGGAATAGGAAAACTGCCGACCTTTTGACCCAAAAAGCTCAAATAACTCTGGTCTTGCCAAAGATCTATTGCTCTGATCATCTAAGATTGCATAAATTTTATGCAATCTAAGATTGCATAAACTTTGGTAGCTTTTTCCCTATGCCCTGTAGGGTACACATTGACCAAGCAAAATTGTTAACAGGACCTGCCCTGTGGATTCTCTCTACAAACTTCAGTACACATGGCTGACACATCTGGTGCTGAGCTACTTTCCTGTCCCTGCCCGCCATTCTCTCCCTCTGCTTCACCAGAATGGCTCATCTCCTCAGGTGACCTTGGCTAGTGAGCATTAGATCCTGCTCTGCATCTCTTGACCTGTGTTATGAATGCTTTCTAGGCTTGTTCCTTTAGGAATTTTAGTTTGTAAAAATGACTTGTAGCTTTCAGTGTGACACTAAAAGCAGAAAAAACAACTGGTAGTCTGGTATTCTGGGAAGTTTTTGAGGTTTTTTTTAGCCTCTGTTTCTGAGTACTAATCTCTGATACCAGTAGGAAGACGTGTTACTCTTGCAATTTCTGTAGAAATGCAGTGTGAAGGAAAGTCTCCAAATTCTTTAGATGGTATGAAACTCCAATTTCAGCTCTGATCTAAAACATTAAACACTGCACACCATGAATATGACTGGCTTAAAGTTACTGGAAGGGCTACTAACTTAAACTTCCACTTTACCAATCAGAAGCTAATTAGCTCTAGAAAATAAGATTGCCCTTGCTGGGATAAAATTATCCGATCGTGCTCATGTAACTAAAGGTGGCCATACATCAGGAGACATGGAAGCCGATCGACCATCTGATTCAATTATTAAAATTAATTGGATGAATATCGGTGCCATCAAGTGCATGGCCAACAGGCAATGCAACCAATTTCGGGATGAAAATTGGTTGCATTGATAACCGCGCATGCTGCAAGATGTTGGGCTGACTTGCTTGGATGTGGTGTCCCAAGGCTGTTTCCAGATCGATTTCAGCATGTTATTGATCAGGAATTGGTCTATGGTGTATGGGCACTGCAGCTGACAGATCTCTCTCTTATCAGATTTGATGAGAGAGAGATTTGTCTCTTGGTCGGATCTGCCCATACATCGCTAGATGTATGGCTACCTTAAAAGTTAAACTGATCATTTGTCTAGCAGCAATGCAGCATTTAAACTGAGTTGCAGGAACGGTCTAATTACCAATAAGAGGAAGATTCATAGGCATCAATAGGTTGGTGGGGATACCTTTACCATCCAAGTGGCCACTATCCCGCCCCCAAAACATGAATGTTCATTGGTGGTTCGGTTGAGATCCTCCCACTCTCCCTGCATACAGTGCCCCTCTTACACATAAATGATTGTTCATAGCTGCTGGTGGGTGGTAGCCACTGTCCCTCTTCCCCATAAAGGGAAAGTTCATAGGCATTATTTGGTGGATGAGGGCAACCCAGCCTTCATGCAGCTAATGCCAACATTCTCCATATAGGGAATGTTCATAGATATCAGTGGGTTGGTGGGGGGCGTGTATCAAAAAAGGGCTCCTGGAAAAAAGGGCACGGGATATAGCTGAAATTATAGGTTGTAATGTAAAACAATAATTTTCGTTTATAGCTTGTAAACAAAAATGTAGTGCTAAATAGGTTAAATAAACAGAAATTAAACGGCAAAATACTGTCTATAACAACAAACGAATTCTGAAATGAAACGTCAAGTAGCGTCTATAACAAAAAAATGATATTTACACTTGTATTAAGCATAGTAATACAATGGTAGATTTTACAGATATTTTACTTCAATTATACCTAACTGTAGGCTCACACAAATCTCTCCCTATCCATATCCCTAACCCCTAGACCCCCTCTTTGTTTAAATATACATAATTTAATAAATTGTATATATTACATATATTGTGCTGTAACTATACCTAACCCTACTCTCACACAGAACCCTCCCTGTACCTATCCCTAACCCCTAGACCCCCCTGGTGGTGCCTAACCCTAACCACCCCCTGGTGGTGCCTAACCCTAACCACCCCCCTGGTGGTGCCTAACCCTAACCACCCCCTGGTGGTGCCTAACCCTAAGACCCCCCTGGTGGTGCCTAACCCGAAGACTCCCCTGGTGGTGCCTAACCCGAAGACCCCCCCTGGTGGTGCTTAAACCTAAGACCCCCCTTGTGGTGCCTAACCCTAAGACCGCCCTGGTGGTGCCTAGCCCTAAAACTCCCCTGGTGGTGCCTAGTCCTAAGACCCCCCTCGTGGTACCTAACCCTAACCACCCCCCTAGTGGTGCCTAACCCTAACCACCCCCCTGGTGGTGCCTAACCCTAACCACCCTCCTGGTGGTGCCTAACCCTAACCAGCCCCCTGGTGGTGTCTAACCCTAGCCATCCCCCTGGTGGTGCCTAACCCTAACCATCCCCACTGCACAAACACCCTTACACACATATAAACAATAATATATTTAATCCTCAAAATACTTCACTAGAAAAAACATGATTAAAAAATACCTTAAAATCACGTACACATTAATAATCTTATAAATAGAAAAAGGTATGTATATATATATATATGTGTGTGTGTGTGTGTGTGTGTTTGTTTTCTTACATTGTAAAGCGCCATGGAATATGTTGGTGCTTTATAAATAAATAATAATAATAATAAAAATAATAATAATATATACAGTATATATAATAGAATTAATAGCCTTACAATCACGAACGCATTAGAATTCTTAAAATAACGGTAATATTAAAAGCGATATATTAGTAAGTTAATAATAAAACTATAATCGATGCATTATAAGTGGGAAAAACAAAGTTAATACCAAAAGCGATGTATTTCTAATAGAATTAGGTTGAAAACGATATTTAACACAAAGTCAAAACAAACTTGTAAACGATATTTGTTATAAACCTTATTCTGTAAACAAAAACTTTTGTTAACACGTTCCCTGCAACCGCTCTTTCTTGGGCGCCCTTTATTCCTGTTTGGCGCCCAATAGCCGATATTTTGCATTGCAGTCTATGTCCACTAGCCATGTGCACGCTTTTTTACTGGCCCGTGGTGGGGGTGCCCCTAACCGTTCATATAGTAAGTGCCAATTTCTTCATAATTGGACTGTTTATTGACCTTAGTGGGTGGGGGATTGGCATAGCCCCACCCATCATGCAGAAGGCAACAAATAGTAGTTCTGGTACAGTTGTCTCTGGACTTCAAAGCCATTGGTGATTATTGTTAACCACACAAAAGCATCAAACTGTTCTTATATTCAACCAGTGTGTTTAAAAAGTGATGTGCAGCTATCATCAGCCTGCCTTACCTACAGTAAGAAACTATTTTTCATTGCTATTTTCAGAAACACCCTGGGGAAGATGTGGGAAGAGTAAATGCTTTATTACACACCAAGCATGGAGAAGCTAGACAGGAATCTACAATGATGACACTCTGAAGACCTTTTGTCTAAACATTCTGCATCTGACATTCACACAGTAAGTCAGTGTTTCAAACTCAGCTAGCTAGGTAACAAAACAAAAATAACGGTGCAAAAATGTTTCTGAGAAATGCACACATTTTTGTGATTTGCAAATTATGATATATTACACAGAATACGCAGTAAAAAAACATGAGCCCAAACTAGGTCATTAAAAGGGATTTCCTCTTTTTTTTTTCAAAAATATGTTGCATATTATCCTTTGCTAGCGTTTGCTGTAAAGCCACCAAGGCAATTTTTTACTTTTGAGCTACAGGTGTAAAAACAGTCAATCTTTAGGTAGCATTCATTCAAACAATAGACAGCTATTTCCATTTTTTCAGATTACAATATGTCTGTATTTAATACAAACGTGTAACAACATGATCTGTTTCCTTCCCACACTCGATTAGCTTTATGTTGGCTTACTGACTACAATGAGCACCTGGGAACAATCTATAAATATATTTAGCTTTACATTGTATGATTCTTGCATAATTTAAACCTCATTAGATTTGCTTGCTTCCTGAAACTGCAATAAAAGCTCTCAACAATTAAGCCAGTTCATCAGAAACATTCACCTCCAAGGAAAATACTGTACCGAAAAAACTACTTGGCTTAGCTGTGCTATCACTTCTAATTGTGACAAATGTGTATCCTGGGGAAAATTAGTGACGGCTACAATATTTTATCGAAGCCTGTGCACTTGCCAGCTACGTTTCAAATAAGATTTTTAAAACCTATTAAAAACCTGTTCTAGGATTCTGAATAATTACAGCTTCCGCTACCCCTGAATACATAGGCATGAAAGTTAGTATTTTAAATTTTTTTATTGCTACTATTAAGTATTTATATAGTGCTGACATTTTCTACAGAGCTTTACAGAGTACATAGTCATGTCACCAGTGGCGTATCTAGGGAAGATGGCGTGCACTGAAATTGTGCCTCTTTTTGGAATGCTGGATGAGGTGGCGCATGTGGCAGGGTTGCCAACCTATTTTATATTTTTTTCTGAACAAAAAGTAAAAAAAAAATTCTGGACACCCAATCTTTTTATGGACAGACACACCACACACACAGCACTACAGTTGAAAGAATCCCTTTCACAGCACTAAGAGTAACAGACAGCACCACAAGTGACAGGCTCTCCCCACACAGGCAGCACTATAAGTGACATGGTCTCACTACCACACAGACAGCACTACAAGTATTAGGCTCTCCCCACCAGTGTTGCTCGGATACAATCTGTGATCACGGCTTAGCCGTGATTCACAACCATTTTTTCACTATCCGACATCGTGATCAGAATCCGTGATTGGGAATCGATCATGGCAGTCAATCACAAATTCAGCCGTTAATCCAAGTATTCGGCCGGTGATCAAGGCCGTGATCACAGAAAAAATATCTGTGATTATCACCTGAAAACCCGCCGACTTTAGTGGTTAATAGCAAAGCCCCCTTACATGGTATGTATCAAACGCAGATAGAACAGAGGCACCAAAAAGAGTAAAAACACTATTACTTAAAAACAGTAAAAAGAGGTAAGGTAAGGTGGACTTACCTCCCTCTAGCAGTGAACAACAAGACTCTGAGGTAGAGTAGAATGCATTTATTAAACAGTGTAACTCCTAAAGATGCAACGCGTTTCGCGGGCCACAGCACCGCTTCCTCAGGCTATACAGGAGTTCAAAAAAGCTGTATCCAATCCAAGTATTGAATGAGCGCCTCTGTAGAAACACCAAATTTGCCAGATATGTTAAGAAGAATAGTGGCAACAAGAGGATTTTTTTTTTCAAAAAGACCTTATTGTTTTTGAGAAAATCGATTTTAAAATGTCAAAGGAAAAATGTATAAATTTAAATGTGTAAATGACAGTCAATGAAGGAAAAGCCGCCAACTTTAGCAGTTAATAGCAAAGCCCCCTAACATGCTAGAAACACGAAATTTGCAGAATATGTTAAAAAACAGCGGGAAAAAATAACCTTTCCCTATGTTTTTTTTACTTTTTTTTATGTTCAGAAAGTGGGAAATAAAAAAAAAATGACGTGGGGTTTCCCCTACCAAGCATATTTACCCCCTTGTCCCCCATGCATGCTGGGATAGCCAGAATGCGGAGCCCCGGCCGACTGGGGCTTTGCATCCTGAGCTATACCAGCCCGCATGGTCCATGGTATGGGGGGGGGGCTTCAGGGGGAAGGGGCGACCAAGCCTTCCCCTCCCCCCGGAGCCCTGTCCAGTCCATGGACAAGAGGCTCTTCCCCATCTCTGGTGCCCCAGTAGGAGGTGGGGGCGACGTCTCCCGGGGGGGGGGGGTTCATGGTGGCATCTGGGAGTCCCCTTTGAAAACGTTTGGAATGACTACCTTTTCTGACCCACTCCTATTTCCCCTTCCTTCTCTTGGACTTCCTTTACTCCTCCACACTGCAATCTAGGTCCGTCAGGATCACAAATGATCCCTCCAAGCCCGACAACCACAACCTCAATTTACTACCATTTAGGACCATCGACACCAGGACTTCCAGGTACAGGAGCTTTTTTTTCCCCAAGCTGTCCTGGACCTGAACATGTGCCTATATCATATAATTATTTACCCACATACAGTATGCTCATCTCTGAGCTGTACAAACCCTGTTTGCTGCTTCAGTATAACTTACATAGTTATTTGGGTTGAAAAAAGACAAACATCCATTGAGTTCAACCAGAAAATTAGGTACAACACTATTCTGCACTATCACATTTCTCTGTTAATCCAAAGGAAGGTGAATGTTACAGTTAGACTTACCGGTAACTGTATTTCTAGACGTCATACGGGACACTGGAGATGTGGCTCCGCCCATCCAATTAGTGGAAACCACCTGAAAGAGTAAAAAGAGTATTAATAGCCCCCACCCTCCCCTGGCTCCTCAGTGTAATGAAAGTAACTTCCAACTAAAACACAGAGAAGAGGAGAGGAAATAAAAGACACCTCAAAAGAAGTGTAACCCATAAACCCCCAATCCAATAGCCGTAAGAGAGTGCGACAGGAATAGAGGTGGGTCGGTGTCCCGTATGACGTCTAGAAATACAGTTACCGGTAAGTCTAACTGTAACATTCTCTAGCCGTCATACGGGACACTGGAGAGATAAACAAGTAGTCTGAAAAGACATAACTAGGGAGGGCCACAACCCTGGAGCACTACTCTGCCAAAACGACACCGTACTATGCATAGGTCCACAGAACCGTATGGGCAGTAAATTCCCATGCAGAACAATTCTGCCACACAACCGCACTGGCCCTCAGAGCAGGATTGTCAATATCCATTATAATCTTACTGCATACATTTCTAAGATTCCAGCATCTCGAAACCCTCTGCTCTGCATCCACTTATATCCTCTATACAAGATTTTCAATCTCCACAGCCAGCATAGGTAAAGTGCCGGTCTGTATATCAGACCAATTCGAAACAGGTTTGCAGACCAATTTGAAAGAGGCTCGAAGTCAAAATCAAAAACAGACAAAGTCATAATCGCAAGACTGAAAGTCATAATCGCAAGACTGAAAGTCATAATCGCAAGACTGAAAGTCATAATCGAAAGACTGAAAGTCATAATCGAAAGACTGAAAGTCATAATCGAAAGACTGAAAGTCAAAATCGAAACAGACTCGAAGTCATAATCGAAAGACTCGAAGTCATAATCGAAAGACTCAAGGTCATAATCGAAAGACTGAAAGTCATAATCGAAAGACTGAAAGTCATAATCGAAAGACTGAAAGTCAAAATCGAAACAGACTCGAAGTCAAAATCGAAACAGACTCGAAGTCAAAATCGAAAGACTGAAAGTCAAAATCGAAACAGACTCGAAGTCAAAATCGAAACAGAAAGTCAAAATCGAAAGACTGAAAGTCATAATCGAAAGACTGAAAGTCATAATCGAAAGACTGAAAGTCATAACCGAAAGACTGAAAGTCATAATCGAAAGACTGAAAGTCATAATCGAAAGACTGAAAGTCATAATCAAAAGACTGAAAGTCAAAATCGAAAGACTGAAAGTCAAAATCGAAACAGACTCGAAGTCAAAATCGAAACAGACTCGAAGTCAAAATCGAAAGACTGAAAGTCAAAATCGAAACAGACTCAAAGTCAAAATCGAAACAGACTCGAAGTCAAAATCGAAAGACTGAAAGTCAAAATTGAAAGACTGAAAGTCAAAATCGAAGCAGACTCGAAGTCAAAATCGAAAGACTGAAAGTCAAAATCGAAACAGACTCAAAGTCAAAATCGAAACAGACTCGAAGTCAAAATCGAAAGACTGAAAGTCAAAATCGAAAGACTGAAAGTCAAAATCGAAGCAGACTCGAAGTCAAAATCGAAAGACTGAAAGTCAAAATCGAAAGACTGAAAGTCAAAATCGAAAGACTGAAAGTCAAAATCGAAAGACTCGAAGTCATAATCGAAAGACTCGAAGTCATAATCGAAAGACTCGAAGTCATAATCGAAAGACTCGAAGTCAAAATCGAAACAGACTCGAAGTCAAAATCGAAACAGACTCGAAGTCATAATCGAAAGACTCGAAGTCATAATCGAAAGACTCAAAGTCATAATCGAAAGACTCGAAGTCATAATTGAAAGACTCGAAGTCATAATTGAAAGAGACAAAGTCATAATCGAAAGAGACAAAGTCATAATCGCAACAGACAAAGTCATAATCGCAACAGACAAAGTCATAATCGCAACAGACAGTCATAATCGCAACATGACTCGAAGTCATAATCGAAACCGACTGAAAGTCGTAATCGAAACAGATTCGAAGTCAAATTCGAAACAAGGGACTCCCCGAAAACTAACCAGAGATTCATTTCTTTGAAAGTTTCCATTACCCCTTAATTGTCAATCACCATCGCTTCAGTGCAGGTTTGACAAATCATCATGTTCTAATATTGGGGAAGCCAATTGCTGCAATGGCAACAATTCACCTTCACCCCACCTGCTGCTTAACATTCACAGCTAGATCACATGGACACAGAGGATAGGAGAAAAGAAAAACATAGATACAGGGAAAATCACTCTCTAATCTTAAACATATGAGTGCACATCCCTGCAAAATGTTAGTTTCTGCATCTAGCATAGGAAACAAATGACTCCTTAAAGAGACTCCGTAACAAAAATTGCATGCTGTTTTTTATCATCCTACAAGTTCCAAAAGCTATTCTAATGTGTTCTGGCTTACTGCAGCACGTTCTACTATCACCATCTCTGTAATAAATCAACTTATCTCTCTCTTGTCAGACTTGTCAGCCTGTGTCTGGAAGGCTGCCAAGTTCTTCTGTGTTGTGGTTCTGTGATGCATCTCCCCCTCCAGGCCCCTCTCTGCACACTGCCTGTGTATTATTTAGATTAGGGCAGCTTTTCTCTTCTCTCTTATCTTTTACAAGCTGGATAAATCCTCCTCTGAGCTGGCTGGGCTTTCACATACTGAGGAATTACATACAGGCAGAGCTGTCTGCACTCTGCAGGAAGAAACAGCCTGACACTTCAGTGGAAGATAGCTGCAGGGGGAAAGAAACACACAAATTATCTCTTGAGATTCAAAAGGAAGGGTGTATACAGCCTGCTTGTGTATGAATGTATTTTCTATGTGTGGACATACTGTACATCAACCTACTTCCTGTTTTGGTGGCCATTTTGTTTGTTTATAAACAAACTTTTTAAAACTGTTTTTAACCACTTTTAATGCGGCGAGGAGCGGCAAAATTGTGACAGAGGGTAATAGGAGATGTCCCCTAACGCACTAGTATGTTTACTTTTGTGCGATTTTAACAATACAGATTCTCTTTAAGACTGCTCAGGGCTTTCCTTAAGCTGAAAGACTCCATTACCTCTTTGTATAAATTGTCAATCACTACAGCTCTCATAGATCTAGTGCAGGCTTGACAAATTATCTCGTTATAATACTGGGGAAGCTTAATGTTGCAATAGCAACCTTTTTAGTTCTTGGCTTCTCCACACATTATCCTATACCTCCCCCGCTTTTACTTTCAGCTTGCTATGATATAGATAGCGGGAAAGGATAAAACACAGGTGAAATCACACTCTAAACTGCATAATATGAGTGTATATCCCTGCAAAAAAACACTATCAGTGCACACACCTCATCTGCTGGAACAGACTAGGAAGCCTCATGCCTGATATCCCATCTCTCCAGCATGGTCAATGCACTCACCTCTGCTGCTGGAACAGACTGGGAAGCCTCTTGCCTGTGATCCCATCTCTCCAGCATGGTTAATGCACTCACCTCTGCTGCTGGAAAAGACTGGGAAGCCTCTTGCCTGTGATCCCATCTCTCCAGTATGGTCAATGCAGTCACCTCTGCTGCTGGAACAGACTGGGAAGCCTCTTGCCTGTGATCCCATCTTTCCAGCATGGGGGAGAACAACAGGAGCAGTTCCATTTCTTATGCTGCCTAGTTCTCCTATATTAGACTCCCCCACCAGCGCCAGCTTCCCAACCATCGCTTGTGGCCCAGGGATTTCCTGCATGCGCAGTGCTGCCATGCCAAGCAGCTGGGGGAGAGTCCCACGATCCTTGCCCGCACAAATGCATACGGAGGGCAGAGGGATCGAAATCCGAACACCGCGTTCGGCAGAAAACCGGGTGCATAAAGAGACGCCACTTAGCGTTCACAACGATCACCCAAGCCACCCGGTCTTCTCTTGGCCTCACCACCTAGTGAAGCTAAAAAATAATAAAAATTAAGGGAGCTACTCCTCTTCGGTGTTTCCGGGACGGAAACCAAATTAAACTGAGGAGCCAGGGGAGGGTGGGGGCTATTAATACTCTTTTTACTCTTTCAGGTGGTTTCCACTAATTGGATGGGCGGAGCCACATCTCCAGTGTCCCGTATGACGGCTAGAGAAAAACTCTTACAAGGCATGGTCTAATTAGCTCCAAAAGGGAAAAAAATTCCTTCCCGTTCCCGACTCCAGATGCCAATCAGATAAAAACTCATGATCAACACCATCAGGAATTACCTAGTAATTATAACCATGGTTGTCTTTCAATGCAAAGAAAGCATCTAAGCCCCTTTAAACGCAGATATAGAATTTGCCATTACTATTTCCTATGGTAATACATTCCACATTTTATTAACTTTTACCGTAAAGAAGCATTTTCTAAATAAATGGCTACAACTTTTTTCCTCCATGCGCAGATCATGTACCCTAGCTAGTCCTGCAGCCCTAGCTTCCTCCAGCACCATGAGGTGCGTGGGCTTCCTCGCTGACCTCTCCAGCCGCTCCGGTGTCTTTAATCAGCCCCGGTAGTTTGGGCAGTCGCAGCCAAACTACTTCTGCCCCACTGCTCGTCCCGACCACTGTTCTGCCCCACTGCACTCCCGTCCTCGCAAGTGTTCTGCACCTGCTCAGTAGTGTGCAGAAAGCTCCCAGGTGAGGGAGCATGATGGGGGGTTTGCATGGCCCAGCCGCACATGCGCAAGAGCGCAGCCTGCCGGGGTTGATTAGAAGATAATGGAATGGCCGGCGAGGATGGCGAGGGAGCCTACACACCTCATGGGGCTGGAGGAGGCCCCAGGTAAGTATAAATATACCCTATATGTTGATCTCAGGTTCACTTTAAGGTCTATAATTTCCTGGATCTGATTTTTTGTCCACCTTAAATAATGGGAAATGTGGGCTGTACATCAACCTAAGTCATCCCCAGTTCTGCAGCTCATTGTTTTTTCAACAAGCCCAATTAATCAACCTTTTGTTTTTTCTGAACACAGCCATTAGTCCCAGATGTTTTGTCTTTTATGTTACCAATGTTAATGATTTCCTAATGAGTTATTAGGTTAGGTTTGGCATATGCACGGCTGAAGTCAGACTCCAGGAAAAGTCTTCTCCTTGTCTCACAACCTTTTGCAATGCTACAGGACAAGTTCACTTTCTGAACTGATTGATTATCATTTCTATTAATTCAACCCATTTGTTAAAAGCCCAGATTTATCAGACAGGTTTTTAAAAATTGCTGTTTGTACAGCTAAATCAACTTTGTTGTTGTTGTTGTTTTGGCTGCATAACTGAAGGCTGGATGAAATAACATCACTCAGATTTGTAACAGTGAAGCTGACACTAATGTAGGGTTTTTTGCCAAGCAGCAGACCTTAATGTGGCATGTGTTACACTGCAGACATAAAAGAGATAGCATCTGGTAAGGGACACGGAATTTAATTTGTTAAAATTGTATCTGACAACCACTATGTTTTACAGGACAAAACATATTTCAGATCCAGTGACATTCTGCATGCACAGCGTCCTGATCTCTTTCATTAAAAAATGGGCCAATAAAATCTGTTTGGCAACAGGTTACTTGGTATGCGATGTTTACATTTTGTAGCAAAGGCAAAAGAAATAGAAGCCAATACAACAGAGTTCTGATTTAAAGCTAATGGGAACCTAAAAAAACCCAAACACACAGATATTTACCTAAGGACTCTGAGAGGGAAGGCTCTGGGTTCTATAGAGCAGAGTTTCCCGACCCTATCCTCAAGGCCCACCAACAGTACACATTTTGCAGGAAACCACACACAATCACAGGTGGAGTAATCAGTGTTACAGTAGAGCTGATTAACTCCCTCTGTGGATTTCCACAAAACATGCACTGTTGGTGGGTATTGAGCACAGGTTGTGGAACACTGTTATAGAGCCTTCCCACTCCTCTCCTGGTCCTGTCATTCCTGAATCCGGTGTTGGCTCCCCCGTTAGAAGTATCTGAGGATCGGTCAAATACTCTGCTCTCTACCACTGCAGGAGGCTTCAGTAGTCTTCGGGAGTCTGAGTGCTCCGTACTGCACCTGCCCGCTTACTTGTTCATTTACGCATGCATAGTACAGAGCCTCTCACCTTCAGAAGCACTCGGGCTCCCGAAGACTTCCAAAACCTCCCGCAGCAGGAGACTCAAATGGGGTTATATCGCTGGAACAAGGGCACTGGGAGAGGAGCGGGAAGGCTCTATAGGACCTCAAACCTTCCGTCTACTTAGGTAAGTATCTGTTTGTTTTTTGTTTTTTTATGTTACCATTAGCTTTAACATTACTCTTCAATATTCTGGGAAACTTTAAGAACCCTCCCCAGATTTTAACCACTTGCTGACCGCGCAGTCATAACGCGCGTCGGCAAAGTGGTAGCTGCAGGACCAGCGACGCACATCTGCGTCGCCGACTGCATGCTACTTAATCAGGAAACAGCTTCCTGTCAATTCACGGTGGGGGGCTCCGTGAATAGCCTGCGGGCCGCCGATCGCGGCTCGCAGGCTAAATGTAAACACAAGCGAAAATAATCCGCTTTGTTTACATTTGTACAACGCTGCTAACAGTAGCAGCGTTGTACTAGATCAGCAATCCCCGGGCCAATCAGCGGTCGGGGATCGCTGTCACATGACAGGCAGGAGCCTGTTAGAGGCTGCACAGGACAGATCCGTTCCTGTGCAGCCTCCGATCTCCGGGGCAGGGAGGGAGGAGAGGGAGAGGGGGAATCCTGCGGTGGAGGGGGCTTTGAGGTGCCCCCCCCCGCCAGCCACACACAGGCAGGAGCGATCAGACCCCCCCAGCACATCATCCCCCTAGTGGGGAAAAAAGGGGGGCGATCGCTCTACCTGTTGTTTGATCTGTGCTGGGGGCTGTAGAGCCCACCCAGCACAGATCTTCTAAATCAGCGCTGGTCCTTAAGGGGGGGGGGGGGTAAAGGCTGGGTCCTCAAGTGGTTAAGGAGTGTGCCTGTAAATGTGAAAAAATATTGGCACACACACTGAGTTGCTCCAATCTTCCTGGCAATGTCAAATTACTAATTTAATTTTCTCCAATCTGGAGGTATGGTAATAGACTTGAAGTTTAAAAGGAACTGAATAAAAAAAGAGCTTTTTATCATAGCAAAACTTCATTCTCTGTTGAAAAGCTTTGATAAGTGGGTTGCTGCATCAAATTCAGGCTACTCCATCTTGAAAAATGCAAACACAAATGTAAAACGCAAAAGCAAGCGCAAACACATGCAGTTCTCCTGCAATTTTGTTTGCGTTTTTGAAACTGGAAGCATGTGTAATAGTTGTCACAACATGCAACTCTATCCTGCTGGATCCCTTACCTTGGCAGAATGGTGGAAGGAGGTAATAGCTTGGCTTAAGATCCAGTAGAGCGGACCGTATTGGGCTTGACTTCTTTGACTATTTTCTATTATAGCATCACTGTTATTATTATTGTGGCTGATTATTTGGGAGTACCAGTGCTGGACTGGACTGGCTAAGGAGGTCAGGGAAGCCTCATTAGGATCCAGAGGCTTCACCCTCCCAAGTTAAGTATCCTTTTTAGAATTTATTAAAGTCACAGATTCTCTTTAAGTGCAATTTTCACCATTGAGTTATGGAAGCATGACACAGAATGTAAAGCTCCTTACACACTGCCCTATGGAATACCCTGGACTGCCATGTGCAGACACTTAGTGGTCTGGGGCAAAGGAGATGTACAGGCAGGCAGTGGAAAAAGTTTCCAGATGTTTATTTTAAATATGGTAACTGGGCAGTGTAGCATTAGATTAGTTTTAATTGTATTTATTTAAGTACATGTATTCTTCAAAACCAACCTAGTTCCCAATTCTGTTTAAAAAAAAAGAATCATCTGTTGCAGACAGATCAAAGGTGGCCAATTCTCGCTTGCTCTTCTAACCATCCATAGGTAATTAATCACCAGGGAATCATGATGACTACAGCAAGGGTTACAGTTGGATCCTCCCTCGATGTGGACCACATCAACGTGGCTACCATGTTACTGTAGTGGGCTGAGTTTAGACTGCAGGGAGGGAGGGGATAGGATGGACAGTGCAATGAGGAGCAAGTATGAAGGCAGTGAGAACCTTGCTCACCTGTGATCTGCTGCAACTGCTCAATTCATTTTTTAGATTGTATCATTGGGATGCTTTTGAAAGTTAGTTTTAAATGCATTTGTATTACATATAACAATAATTGCTGTAAAATGAATCCAAACAAGGGTTAAAAAGAGGAATTCTGGAATTTATGACTAACATCTTTAACGCCTGTACATTACACACAATATAGATGTGCAGTACCTTGTTTTCATTAGTTGAATCCATGGTTTACAGTCTGGACCGTGATCTCTTCTTCTCTCTTTCCTACTGTTGCATCATGAAAACACTATATCTTGGAATGTGTTGGGGTCTGTCCTTCCACTCACTATCTCTACAAAGCTCTATGGGAGCGAGCAATGCTCAGTGCTCCAGACTACCAAGAAGTGCCTGTTAAAGCATCCATCCATCAGGTGATCCACCTGTCAAGTTGATAATTTAATCAAACAGAGTAAAATCAGTGCTGCAACATGTCCACCCGATCAATGTTTTGATCGATTCGGGGCTGAAATTGGTTAAAAGAATCAATCAAACATGCTGGAAAATCTCGGTCACAAGATTGGTATAGCAAAAACTGAGGTACCTGAGGGACACTTGACCTGTGTCCCCCTCCAAGTGTAAACTGTCCCCTTGTGCCTTTGTACAGTGTTTTCAAGTCTCACCTATCTGCCAGCATAATTCCTGGCCTCCTACGCCATCACCACCGTGTCCGCCCTCACTGCAAACACCTGTATCACGTGGCACCAGGCGCATGTGATGGTGGACTCGGTGGTGATGGCAGAAGTGGCCAGGAATCATGCCCATGAAGAGGTGAGATTTTACGGAGCACGGGCACTGGGGGAATATTTCTATACTTGGAGGGTGGCCATGCAGGTGGGGCGCTAGTCTGATTTCTGATGGATTTCATGCTGAATTCTATTAGAAATCGGTTTGAGATGTAAGAGCAGGCAACAGATCCCCCTATTATCAGATGCGAACAAAGGGAGATCTGTCTCATGATCGATCTGCCCAAACATTACGTGATTGTATGGCCACCTTAACATGACTGAATGCTCAGCAGGTAAATATAAGGTATTTACACATGTAATGTAAATTTTAATTAAAAGCTCTAGCATGCCCGCACTGTTTCTTAATATTTTCTTTTTTTTATATCCTAAAATAAGTGCAAGTTTAGACTTTACATTTATATTAAGCTTGACCTCCAAGGGTTTTTAAAAATAATGAAAATGTATTTCATTTTTCTATGGGAAGGTGTATAATAGGGTATTTGGATGTGGTTTTACTTTTTGGCCACAAGATGGAGATACAGAGTTAGTGTGTTCTAAAAATAGAAACAGAACCAAGTGTTTATTATTTGTTTATACTTGTGTAAACACAGGGGCGTAGATACTCTATCTGGGGGTGGTAAAGTAGTTAAAAATAGATAACATTAAAATGGGTAACTTTTCTGTAGATTGTGTGACAACAGCAGAGAATGTGAATATATAACATGGTATGTAATAATAATAGGTGCAAGTTACACTGATATGTGGGTTGCTGCTGGTACGGATTACACTGACATGTTTTAATGGACTGCGGAGCTGCAGGATATTAAACAGATTTTTGTACTAGAGCTATAAGTCAATATATTATATTCAGAAATCATCTACAGAACAGCATTATCCTCCATTAGCTGATTAAGATGGATGATTCATACCAGTAAATAAATGGCAACCTATTAAAGGTCCCCATCCCTGGCTTGTTTTATTCCTCTTATCAGAACAGCATGTGGAGGTTTTCCGACCAAAAATAAACTAAAACAAGTTATCTGCTAAGATGCAGAAACACATTTATGGTATTGTAAAGAGGATGATTTTATAGCATTTAGCTGGGTGAAAATAAATAAAATATTTAATCTTGTAAGTGCAATGTACATATGTTAAGGTTAATGTACGTTAATAGCCTCTATACTGCTTTTAAAGGCAAGACTTCAGGAACAGGTCTACACATATTATCTGGTCAAAAGTATAAGCCGGCACTTACTTATTCAATTTTATTCAATCTAAGTTTAGAGATGATAATAATGAATGTTTCGAGACTTCGCAGGGTCTCTGTATCAAGGTAACATACTCACAGGTATCAATCTAAAATAAAAATGAGAAACTAATAACTATAATATAACAAACTGCATGCTCAGTAGGAAACATCTACTCTAAACAACCGTTTTGAGCTCCTACCAGTGACAGGAAAAGGACAGAAATGTATATATGAAACAAAAAGTGAACCAAAGAATAAGAGAAACCATTATGCCCAAAGGGGCATGAAAATAGACAAGTTTGCCAATGGTGATATAGACATGAAATGTATGAAACTCCACTAAGTGCATGGAGTGAATGGTGAACCACTGCTAATATAGTACACCACAGCAAGTATACAAAGCCAACTCATTTTTATCTCACATGGAAAATATGGTTCCCTCCATTTAATTGTCTCTATATGCCTCATCTTGATAGAAGCATAACTTGTGTGGCTGAGGGGGCAAGGCGTGATGACATGATGGGAAGGCATAGATTAATGGACTGTGCAGGGCAATCATATTGATCTGGATTGGGTTACTTAAAAAGAGGGAGGATGTGTCATAGGATTTAGCTGTAGCAAGGAGTGGGTGTATAAATGACAACTCTTAAAGATGGCATTACTGAAAACCAGTTGGAAATATATTATACAGATAAGTCACTTGACAACAGCCAAGTGACCTGTACTGTTTATAAGAAGTGAAGATAAGGGGCGATAGAGCAGGGCACAAAGCATCGACTTCTGGTGGGCAGAGTATGGAAAGAAGAATGCGTTTTTTCAATGCTGTCATTTAAAGATCTGGCGTGTATGTTTTTTGGGATGTCCCCAGTCAATGGAGCCAAGGATTTTAGACTCTGCATCAATTGTCCAAGTACTAAAAGTAATAAAACTCTAAATGCTTTACATTTTACATAATAAGTGACATAAACACTCACACTAGCCTCAATGAGGGCTTGTTCACACTAAGGGCATTTTTGTCCTTTTTTTAAGCGCAGACGATTTTCAAAATCACCTAAAAACGCTTGTGCAATGATTCCCTATGAGAGAGTTCAAATCTGAGCGGTTCGTTTCCGATCTGCTCAGCAAATCGGTGCCTGTACCATTTTTGAGGCTATTTTGCCTCAATGGAAGGTATAGGAAAACCTCAAAAGCTCACAAAATCCCTTTGTGCAGCGACTGCGTTCGCATTTTAAGAATAAATATTTTGTATTTATTCTTTTCCGGGTCAAAGAGTTCAATTTAAAAACCGCTCTTGAAAAGTGCCTTTAACAAAAACGCAGCACAGTGGAGCACCCGGAGGCACTAAAAAAACAGCGCACAAAAACATAAAACGCTTGCGTTTGCGTGTTTTTATTTTTAGATGTGAACAAGGCCTTATGTTTTATTGATTTATTTTTGCTCTTTTCTTGCTAGTAGTCTTTGATGTTCTTTAATATGGCAACTCCAGACATCCTCTTTCTTCTCCACCATCTTGGCTGAAGAGAGTGAATCTTTGGTACTTGCTAGAAGAACTTCAATGGGGAAAGCAAAGGAACGATGGGACAGACCAAGGAAAGGGAAGGATCTATGGTATCCAAAGCCTCTCCTCTACATAAGAATATGTCTAACCTGCATGCCAGTCCTCATTGTAGGTTTGCTTTAATATCATTAAACTAATAAAGATATATATTTTTTTAAGAATGTCACTGATGTAACCTCAGCTTATCCATGAATTTGCCGTCATCAAGATTACATCAGTGTGACACAAAAAAATTAAATAATGGCTCTGCAGTCAAGAGCTGGCATGGCTTTATGCAGAGATTACAGCTCTTCCATTAAGGTTCTTAAATCAAGATTGCAGTGAAGGAAGGAGAAGGAAGAGCCTATAAGTCTAAGTATAAACTGTGGATTTGTTTTATTCATTTTAACCTTTTAAGTCAATTAGCTGCTCATTTGGTTATAAGAGCAGTCTTATAGAACCATACAAATGCCATCCACTAAATGCCTGAAGAGTTGATGTGTACATTGGCATTGGGCACAATGCCTTTGTAAGGAAAGAAATGCCCCCTTGCATAGCACCTTGCATAGCAACTATGAAAACTACAAACACTTATGCTGGCCAGAAAAGTGATGGAAAAGATGTTTCAAGGAGTCTAACACCTGGAGGGGGGCATGGATGAGTTGGGATAGACACCAAAAGTCCCGGGGAAAAATCTGGATTTGACGCAAAGCAGCGTTTTAAGGGCAGAAATCACATTGAATGCTAAATTGCAGGACTAAAGTGCTTTCAAACATCTTGCATGTGTATACATCAATCGGGGAGTGTAATTAGAGTACTGCTTCACACTGAGACACCAAACTCACTGTGTAAGTCACTGCAAACAGCTGTTTGTGTAGTGACGGCCGTGCTGGACTGGTGCGCAGTTTGCGCACCATGGCCAAAGTGCAGGCCATGACGGTTTTCAAGCCCGGTGCTTTAAAACATCTTGCATGTGTATACATCAATCAGGGAGTGTAATTAGAGTACTGCTTCACATTGACACACCAAACTCACTGTGTAACGCACCGCAAACAGCTGTTTGTGTAGTAACAGCCATGCTGGACTGGTGCGCACCACGGCCAGAGTGCCATTCGGTTCTCCACGATCGCGAACCCCGGAAGTTTGCCTGGAATCGTTCGCCATCTCTAATTTTCATACTACTATTCTCAAGTTGCTAAAGCCAAATTATATGATACTAGGGGGAATGAACAAGGGTGGGGGGCTTCTGTCTTTCATATTCTGCTTTAGTCAATGCCAGCTTAAAATGTAACACTTATTTCTGCCAGCGTTAATATGTAATTGTAGGAGTGGAGAGAGTTTGATAGGACACTTCATGCCTTGCAAAGAGCTTTTCCATTTCTCCCCTGTAAGTAGCCATTCGCAGGCATAGATCTGTGATAACCTTTCATCATCAGCTACAACTAACTGAAGTCTTCTAATTGGCAGCCACGTGCACATTATTCAGAGCGCACAGATGCGTCCTTTTCAATGTTCTGGGGGATAAATTATAAGTGAAATGGCAGAAATACAGTAAAGTGCAAAAATGACCAATTTCCAGCCTCTCTGAGCTGTTAAGTAGCCCCCTAGCTTATTTCAGGTGCTAATTACTGTTTGATAATGGTTCCAGATGACATATATTAATTGCACACAATTCGCAGATCTAGCCTGATATGCAATTATTTTGTAAGCAAGTCACTCCAGGTGTATATATTATAATTACAGACTAAATGACAATTAGTGGAATCTAGTGGGAGAAGCAGCCACTATTGGATCCAAGAAAATGCGCTCAGCTAGTACTATGACATACTACAATTTATGAGTGAACAGGAAATGGGATGCTGTGGTGCGGTGGGAACTTGGTGAGGTTCCTCCAACACAGCTGTAAGGAGGCTGTGAGGAAATAGAAAAATAAGGAGCACTTAACTAGTGAAATAAAGCTTTCTTAGAGTTCTGGTACAATTAAAAGTTACACTTGCTAAAAGTAGGCAAAAAGTCACTTTAAGTGGACCTGAACTTAGAACTCATCTCTGCTCTAAAAGATACACAACAGCATAATAACCTTTAAACAAAAACATTTTTTGCTACAGTTTATACAAATTCTAAAATAAATCTGCACAGTTTCTACTTCCTTAGGGCCCGTTCACACTGCAAGCGTTTCCAGCCGCGTTTTGGAAACGTGTGCAGGAGGCCGACACACATGACATCAGACAGTGCATAGAGTGTTCACACTGCATGCGTTCCGGACCTGTGCGGTCCGGGAACGCATGCTGCACGCAGATTTTGTCAAAACGCATGCTACGCAACGCACACAAATGCGGATGGCGTGCATTCGTACGCGTTGCGGTCCGCACGCGTTTCGCACGCATGGCCATCCGTATTTGTGATCTGAACGGGCTTATTCATGGAAGCAGACATATTGTTTACAGCCAGTGCTTTCAAATGGGCTTATCTGCTTATCTGCCATAGGCAGTCATGTGACACAGGGGAAGGATCAAATTACAACTAGTGATTAGACACAAATGAGGGGGAATTACACAGGCTAAGATCTTTAAATACATACAGGGTATATTTCTATTATGTTTCCCTTTTGTCCTGTGCAAGAGTTCAAGTCCACTTTAACCTCCTTGCCGGTTATCCCGAGCTCAGCTCGGGGTAACCTGCGCAGGAGGATTTCTCAGGCCCCGCTGGGCCGATTTGCATAATTCTTTTTTATTGCACGCAGCTAGCACTTTGATAGCTGTGTGCATATTACGATCGCCACCGCTCGCTGCCGACTCGCCGCTACCCGCCGCGCCGCCCCCCCCCCCCTCCAGACCCCTTGCGCAGCCTGGCCAATCAGTGCCAGGCAGCACTGAGGGGTGGATCGGGATTCCCTCTGACGTCCATGACGTCGGTGACGTCATCCCGCCCCGTTGCCATGGCGACCGGGGAAGCCCAGCAGGAAATCTCATTCTGAACGGGATTTCCTGCCTACTCTGATCGCCGGAGGCGATCGGAGTGGGTGGGGGGATGCCGCTGCTCAGCGGCTATCATGTAGTGAGCCCTGGGCTCGCTACATGATTTAAAAAAAAAACTTTAAACAAAAAGTGCTGCGCCGCCCCCTTGCCGACACAATTGGACCGGCAAGGGGGTTAAAGGGACCCTGAGCACTGAGCAGACCCTTAAAATGAAAATCTACATTTACCTGTGACTTCTTCCAGCTCCCCATAACCTGCGAGGTACCCCTGCATCCTTGGGTCCCTCCATGGTCCCCCTGGTGACCCTGTTAGCCTGATGACTTCTCTGCATGTCCTGTTAGCCTGGATAGCTACGCATGTGCGGCCTGTCCCCGTACCCGGCTTACAGCGATGAGTGAGTAATGGCGCTGGGTGCGCGGACAGGCTTAGCATCCTCACTTGTGCATTTTTTCACCAGGCTAACAGGGCTGCCAGCAGGACCACGTAGGGGTCCCAGGGGACGCCGAGTGACCTCCCGGGCTACAAGGGGCTGGAGGAAGCCCCAGGTAAGTGCAAATTTTAATGGGTCTGCTCAGGGTCCTTTTAACAAGGGTGATCGCTGATCAACTCTGCCACCTTCTGCAGCACTGTGGCCAGCAGCACTGATGATCAAAGATGTCAATGAACCAAGGCTCCAGCAGCAGACCTTTGTGTGCCAATGGAGTGGTTACATGTTTCAGCATTCCACGCCTTCATCAGGTCTGATGAAGGCACAGAGCGCCCAAGCGCTAGGCAATGTCCCTGACACATGGAGGTCTGCTGCTGGAGTCTTGGTTCATTGACATCTGGTTAAATCAGTGCTGTTCAGTTGAAGGGCAAAAGCGATTTATCACTTACTTCTAGTAAGTGCAACTTTTAATTGTAATGGAACGTACATTTTTTTTTCATTACACTATTGCACTATGCCTCCGTTTCTCTATTTACAATTTATGAGGGCTGATTGCTAAGGATTAGGTGGAGCAGCGATCTGCATCCAGTTTGAGGTTGCACATAGACGTAGTTTTACGTCTATGTAGAGACACAGGTGCACTTGGGCACTGTGACATATTCACCATAATCACATACCTGCGCACAGGTGGCCTGCATCCATGTTGGTATTTGCATAGGCACTGTACTGTGTCTGGTGTACTACTACTTTATGTCTATTCTCTGAACGATTGCCTTGCTTATCTTCAAAAGCTAATGTAGTGGAATATTCCTCACGGAAAATATAACTGTGACCTGGAAAACAAAGATCTTGTTATTTTGCTAATGAATTCCTTATGACATGTTTGTCTGGATGTATGGCAAAGGCATGACTGAAAGTGAGGCAGGGGTGTGTCAGTTGCACTAAAAAGTATCCCTCTTTCTTGTCTTTGAAAGTTTATGGGTTTGTCACGATGAATTAAAGGAATACTATCGATGTATGCATTTATTTTTAAATGCTGTGTGTTGTAGCACACATTAGGACAAGTACTAGGAGCAATTTGATTTCTCACACAGCTGTTCCTCTCAGCTGTAAAATCCTCTGTCAGTTTTGGCGTCAGTTTTGGATACAAAATGTATCTAAATACTGAGGGCTCCCAGAGGGCTAGACCATGTCTCTGCACAGGGGAGTTGCTATCAACTCCTCAGTTTATAGTTTAATTATCACCTTGCTGAAAGAATCTTATTGATATGGTGGTAAGGGGTTAAAGATTCTACCAATGTGTGTTTATTATCTTTGCTTCTCTTGACTGTTAAAGATACTAATAATGCTAATTGTAGACAGTGGTCTGCCCCTCTCAGCAGCTTGTAAAGTGGATGCAGCCTGGAGTGAATCACCACAAGCAGGCAGCCAGTCTGAGTGTAAACACAGACTAGTGTTAAGGTAGCCATACACTGGTCGATTTGCCATCAGATTCGACCAACAGATAGATCTCTCTCTGATCGAATCTGATCAGAGAGGGATCGTATGGCTACCTTTACTGCAAACAGATTGTGAACCGATTTCAGCCTGAAACCGTTCACAATCTGTTGTGGTGATGGTGGTGCTGCCGCCGCTCCCCCCGCCCACATGCCCGCATACATTACCTGCTCCGTCGGCGCGACTCCAGTCCCCAGGTCTCCGCTGTCTTCTCCGCTCTGGTCTCCAGGTCCAGCATGCTTTACTTCTTCCTGCCCAGCAGGAAGTTTAAACAGTAGAGCGCCCTCTACTGTTTAAACTTCCTGCCGGGCAGGAGGAACTGAAGCATGCCGGAGACCAGCGCGGACACAGAGCAGCGGTTACCAGGGGTAGTCGTGCCGGCGGAGCAGGTAATGTATGCGGCTCTATTGCGTCGGTCGCCGGGCACTCGAACGCCGCTAGCGACGCACTCCCTACCCGCGGGCGATCGACGGTAATTTTCCGCACGGAGCAATCGACGGGATCGGACGAAATGGATCGAAATTCGGCGTGTAGCGCAAACGATTGGCAGCAGATTCGATCCCAGTGATCGAATCTGCTGTCGAAACGGCAGCAAATCGGGCCAGTGTATGGCCAGCTTTATAGCTAGTTATATTCCAGCAATATTACAGCTCATTTAGTTACCTGTTACCACCTCAGATCAGCCTATTTCTCCTCATGTCTCCTGCATGCTGTGAGTGACACTGTGAAGAATATTTGTGAGCTGTGTGACAGAGTAACCAAGCAGCTCAGGGTGACCCAAACTACTATGAGCTGTGTGAGAAATTAATTTTTAAGCAGGGATAGTGGGAGAGAGACCTGGGTGAATAAATAAAGTGCCCCTAGCACTAGTGGTAATGTGTACACTAATATAGAGTATTAAAAAAAAAGTCGTTTCAATCGATAGTATTCCTTTAAGCATTGCTTTTTAAAATAGATGAGATGCAAATATCATACAGAGACCTTACTTTTCCTTCTTCAGTAGTGCTGTTTTTAAACACAGACAAAACAGCCAGGTGCTTTTTTTACTGACACCTACAGTAGGGGAACCATAGAGCTATTATTATCACACTATGATGACATAATCAGTAGAAAAATAAAGACACTTTTTACAGTATGTGTGTGCTCCTATTGACCTCATCTGTATTATGCTGGGCATACACGGGAGTTGTGCAGCCTTATCAATCGAGCCTGATGGCTTGATTGATAATATCCGACAGGTCCAATGACTTGCCGGATAGATTTCCTGCTCAATCCCCGCCGGCGGACAATAGCGGGGAATCGAACAGCTGATAAAGAGCGCCGGCAGGGACGAGCGGGGATCAATCTGCGCGCACGCTCGGACGAGCGGGTAAGCGGCGGGGGTCGATCCGGCGGCTAATCGGCCGCCGGATCGACCCGTGTATGCCTAGCATACGATTTACAGACTATTAAAGTGGCCACTAACTGTCCAATTCCTAGTGAAAAACTGTTCGAGCAATCAGAAATTCTGATAGGATTGGTTGTAAATAATCTCAGTTGATGGGCGCAATCGATTACAAACGATTATAAAAATAGTCGTCCTACTGGATTTTTGTCAAACCAAAATTTGGATTTTCTTGTTGGTTGTGATAGATAGCAAGCAAAGATTGGTTTGTTGATGGTGTAGTGAATGATTTTTCTTCCAATCAGAATAATCTGAACGCTCAAACGATTTTTCGCTAGAAAGTGGAATGTTAGCAGCCACCTTGATCTAACCTCAGTGTGGTCAGGGTAGCTATTTTCCACCATGTTTCTGTACTTACCCTGGCGGTATGATTATTTCCAAATGTATTGTCCAAAAGCGGTGCAATTTTCCCTCAAGCTTTTAGACCCCGAAAAACATACTGCTAGATAGATCTGCGGCAGCCCTGCACATTCCACACCTCCGATGGATCCAATTCGGGATTATCACTCTGAGCTGCGGCTTTCCGTCCCGAGCCTGACTCTGGGTTACCGCTAGGGAGGTTAAAGTACAATATTTAAAAGGCAATATTTACTTCTTAACTTCAGTACTGATTTTTTGTAATGGATAGGTGTGAAAGACTGCACCCCGTTTGACTTGCACATCTCCCTTCAGCTAGTGGTTTCAAAGTATTATCTAGTAAAAAAATTCTCTTGGATATTTATCCTCATTTTTTAACAAGTGAAAAGTGATTGCAGTTTAATTAGCATTCCGTTACATTGTTTTCAGCAAGATGCTATTATCTTGTCAACAAAGTTGAAAATGTTTCCTCAGCTTTCTTTACTGTAGATATTACTTGAATTTTCAAAAGAATATAATGCTGCATGTTCTATAATAAAATTACCCCTTTATAGTCAGTGTTTAATGAGCATCTCCTGGTATATGTTACATTATTTTAAGTAGCTCTTTATAGACATACACATATCATTTGCATGAATTCTTTCCAGACATTTCCTTCTGCTTTTAACTAACAATATTTATTCAGATTAGCTATTATGGCATTAAATGTCTTAAAATGCAAAATTTGTTTCAACAAAGTGACTTCAAAGTGTACCTACAGTCAAAATGTATTATCTGCCCTAATAGATTATACACATTATTCTAAGTTCTAAAGCAAATAATTGTCTAAAAAGAGCCTGTGTGCCACTGAACTGGCATTCCAGAGGACACCTGATATAGGTGGGAAAAAAGGGAAGGAGGTGAATGTTAAATGAATTCTGAAATGAGAAAGCCAAATACAGTAAGAAGTGAACATACAGTATATGCCAGCATAATGATCTCCTGACGCGGATTACGTTATCCATCCCCCCCCCATGCAGCTCCGATCAGCTGTAATATAGGAGTAGCCCGAACCCCTTGGGGGTCTTATGCCTTGACAAAGGGGACCCCTCTGAGGACCCAAAACGATAGTCGGAATGACAGTCATATGCTTGTGTAATCTTCTTTGACAGAACAATAAATATTTTGGTTCCTGTAAACCTGCTTGTGTGCAGATCCTACTTTGGATTTGTGGATTTTGTCCGCTGAAAGGTCCAGCACCAGCAGGATGCTTGCTGAAGGTGCACGGTCTTTTGGAATTCCCTGTTTTCTTTATATGGCAGTCAGATACCCTGCTTGGTATAGTTGGCAGCCCAGCATCCTGTTTGCTATTGATGGTGTCCTGATGTTGCCATAGCTTCTTGCATCCCATTGGCGCAGGTAAGCATATCAAAAGCTTTCACCTTTAACTGACATGACACCTGGAAAGGAAACTTAAAAGTGGAACAAGTAGGGTACACTTGATTTGGCTTTCAGCAACAATTTAAGATTGACAGACAGTGTGCTGCAATTACAATGCTCTGAGCACACATAGGAGTTACTTTGTTTAAAAAAGGATATATGACAGAGTGTTGGGGTAAAGCTAGTGACAAATCCATTTATATTTTTCTGTATAGCTTTCTATTAGACCTATAATTTTAGTGCTCAAAGTGATTTTTTTTTACTTTCTTTTATTCAGTTTCATGTTCTTCATTTGTTATAAGTTATTATATTTGTGAAGTAATCCACAGAGCAGCAATGCATCCATTAGTAGATTACAATGGAAGTTTCATACAAATAAATGGCTTGCTATTATGGGGATGATTTATGCAACCATCACTGGTTTGTCTTATTTAACTGAAACGAGTTATGTACCTTTATGTAAAAGCAATTTTACAGTGTTGAAAGGAGGAAGCTCAGCATACATTGGTGGTAGATCTGGATTAAGACTATACAAGGCCCCAAACAAAGCAATATATTTCACTTCAGGTTCCCTTTAAATAAAGGGAGCACATACACATTTTAGCAGTTAACTAAAAATTCTCATACTCACACCACTTGTAAAAAATGGGCTGTGATAGCAAAGGAATAGGAGAGCACCAGCCCAAAGGCAGGCCACTTGACTTTAAAACAAATAAACACAAATAGAGCCAGTGTCGTACCTTAGGAGCTCTGGGCCTCAGTGCAAGTTTTACATTGGACCCCATCAAGCGCTCTATGCATAACAATTGATATGGCACACCAACTCTGCCATGGATAGATGCAGCATCAGAGAGGTGTAAGCAGGGGAGAAGAACAGTCTATTAATGAATACAACTAGTCAAAGCATATATAGAAGTGGTCATAATCAGAATCAGAATCAATTTTGTTTGGCCAAGTAAGTTTGCACTTACAAGGAATTTGACATGGCAGTTGTTTAACAGACACAAACAAAACAATACAAGGACAGACAGAATATACTGTATATAACAAGTCAAGGACAGTATGTATGTTCTAGTGGCAGCGAACAGGGTGAGAAGTGTTCATTTACAGTTCTGTGCTGAATGCTTTCCAGTGCAAGCAGCTCTAGCGTGGTTTTGCATTAAAGAGACTCCGTAACAAAAATTGCATCCTGTTTTTTATCATCCTACAAGTTCCAAAAGCTATTATAATGTGTTCTGGCTTACTGCAGCACGTTCTACTATCACCATCTCTGTAATAAATCAACTTATCTCTCTCAGACTTGTCAGCCTGTGTCTGGAAGGCTGCCAAGTTCTTCAGTGTTGTGGTTCTGTGATGCATCTCTCCCCTCCAGGCCCCTCTCTGCACACTGCCTGTGTATTATTTAGATTAGGGCAGCTTCTCTCTTCTCTCTTATCGTTTACAAGCTGAATAAATCGTCCTCTGAGCTGGCTGGGCTTTCACATACTAAGGGCAAAGCTGTTTGCAGGAAGAAAAGAGCAGCCTGAAACTTCAGTGCATGAGAGATGCAGGGGGAAAGAAACACACAAATGATCTCTTGAGATTCAAAAGGAAGGGTGTATACAGCCTGCTTGTGTATGGATGTATTTTCTATGTGTGGACATACTGTACATCAACCTACTTCCTGTTTTGGTGGCCATTTTGTTTGTTTATAAACAAACTTTTTAAAACTGTTTTTAACCACTTTTAATGCGGCGGGGAGCGGTGAAATTGTGACAGAGGGTAATAGGAGATGTCCCTTAACGCACTGGTATGTTTACTTTTGTGCGATTTTAACAATACAGATTCTCTTTAAGCATGGCTACCGCCTGCAAGAAAAAGCTGTTGCTGTGTCTAGAAGTTTTAGTTGTGACTGACCGGAATCTTACTCCTGAAGGCATGAGCTGGAAGATGGAGTGAGTCAGGTGAGAGGGGTCAGAGGCAATCTTGGTCACTCTCTTGCTGCACCTGCTGGCGTAAAGATCGTGGTAAGCTACAGCCAATTAACCTTTCCGCTGTTCGGATGATGCACTGTAGTCTCACCTTTTCTAGTGTGAGCACGAGCCCAACCATACAGTCATAGATGATGTAATGATTGATTCAATGATCACAGTGGAGAACTGCACCAATCATTTTTGAGTTAGGCCAAACTTTTTCAGCTGCCGTAGGTGGTCACTACCTCGGCATTCCCTATTGCTACACCATTGACTAGAGCTGTGGTCATCTTTTAGAGATCTCAAATAGTTTCAGCATAGCTCTGTTTGGCACATCATCCTGATCATGGCAATCAGAGAGGAATCACCAGTGGAAATCCAATTGCAGTCTACCTTATGTGGCAGTTCCTATCATTGGATGACTATTTATTTTATTCCAAGCCAGGAGCATAATTAGGCTCAAGGTGCCTCCTATTATTGTAGGAGAATCCAAATATTCTTTAAGCCTACATAGCATTTCTCTAAGAAAGTGGTATTAGCTCAAGTTTCTTTTAGCCTACATACTTTACATCTAAGAAAGTGGGATTAGCTCAAGTTTGGAGCATGCACTGAGATCACATTTTATGACTTTTTCTTCAACCTCCCTTATATAATTACACATCTTCTTTTGGGCTCTATAAAAGATTTCAGTTCATCAAATGAAAGGCTATTTATCAAACAAATTGCTGCCCTGTTTCTTTTATTAGTAGCCAATGATACAAAGTACCCTTAATAAGATTTATTAACATTCTGGATAGTTAATCCTTGCAAAAATGGGCCTCCTGGCCCATGATCACATCAACTCCAGAGCTCCTATAATGATTTAATGTGACTGTCTTGTTAAAGCCAACCTGAACTGAAAAACATATGAGATACAGAATTGAATTTGTAGTACTTATGGTAAATAGACCATTAGTAACTTTTAAAAAAGTATCATATTTCTATTTTTTGTTTAAAGACCACTATCACAAATTTAAAGTGAACCTTAACAGGAAAAAAAACAAGAGTTTCACTTACTTGGGGCTTCGACCCCCCCCCCCCCCCCAAAGTCATCATGTGCCCGTGGAGTGCTGAACCGATCCTCCGTTTCTCCACTGCGGTTTACTTCCGTTTCTGTGCACTGATCAATCAGCGTTCCACTGCGCCTACGCAGCCCTTGCCACATGTATCCTCGTATGCATTCATGTCAGTGAACTCATCCTGCGCAGGTGCAGTAAGAGAGAACCTCTTACCGCACCTGCACAGGGTGCCTTTGCTGATGTGAATGCATAAGAGAATATGCACACCGTGGGCACAGGACGGCTGCGGGGGGCGGTCGAAGCCCCAGGTAAGTGAAGCTCTTGTATTTTTTTCAGTTAAGGTTCACTTTAAGGTAATTTTATAATTTCAGAGAAGCAGTATTTTAATATACATGGCGGCATTTTTTTTCTTTCTGAGTCAGAGAACAGCCTTCCAGTCAGAGAACTGAATTCTCATCACTAAGCTAAGCACTCACTAATTGTGGCAAAAGCATCAAATTTTATCTAGCATGTTCACACAGCTTAAGTCATTTATGTACAGAACAGGAAAGAAGCTGCTCTGTTGTTTTATTTTTTATTCAGACCCATATAGTGAAGGAGTTACACTGGCTTTTTTTTTACCAGCTTATTGTTTTACTGCCTTCTGATAGCTGAGCAACAGGTCTTAGCATAGATTACAACAGAGAGGAGTACAAAGGCGAGGAATACAATGTTTAGCACTCCACTGGCTATTGAGGGATTCACTGCTCAGAGAGCAAATAAAATAATTTGTCAGCTAAGACAACACCCACACATAACCACACGCCTTGAGAAAGGGGGACCCTGCGAGGCCCCGAAACAATTGTCATTTTTTTGTGGATATGTCAGCTCCAAAAAAAGAGCGTGATTTCTTTGAACGTTTTGGAGAGTGCTGGTATATTTGAATACAGACTTTGATAGTGGTTTGCCTATGCCACAATTCCAAGCATATTCTGTATAGAGGGAATCAAAAGGAACAATATCCTCTGAGGTGTGCCACAACACCCATATACACTTTATTCCAATACAAGGATATGTATATCAAGAACATTGAAGAAACGTGAAAAATATATATATAAAAATACAATAAATCTTTATTGAAGACAACACTTGTGCAAAAATATTCATAAAAAGTATCCTTCAAGGAACATTTTCCATAGGAAAGAATGGCAAACATACAGTAGTGATTAACATCAAGATTAGTGCAAATGTAAATATTGAGGCGACAACGTCGACTTGTTTCGGGATAGACCCTTCATCAGGCCTCCACATGTAAAGATAAATCTAAAACCAAAAAATATAAAGCCATTAGGACCATGTGGTGATAAGATGCAACCAAAGAGTGAAGCATAATATGAGCTGGTGCAAAGAAAATAAAAAGTGCAAAAATAGAGAGTAATAATATACAGTACCACTGTTGTGACAAGGTTGTTAAAGTAAAGAAAGAAACAAGGAAAGGAAAAGGGATACCAGGAACCCTTAAGAAAGTAATAAGCAACAGATGCCACCAACAAAAATGGCAAACTCAAGACTGAAAAAGGGGTACCTGTATAGTTAACACTTGTTCTTAAAAAAACATCTGGACAATATGAAGCCAGGTATGACCACCTATAAAATGATAAGTATATATACACTCTATCACCAAGCTAATTAAAAAACCAGCAAGTAAAACACTTAAAGTGACCAATCAGTAACTATGGAAAATAGCAGGCGTTAATTAAATGCTCTGAAAAAATGGATAGAGCAGGCATCAAAAATAAAATAGATACGATGAAATATAATGGCCACAGCGAATAAACTACTCTATAAAAATCACGGGCTCAATACAGTCTCATAGATATATCATAATACAATCACTATCTAAGCAATTGATAAATTAAAGACCACAAACTACTTACTCATCCAATATTCAAATACAGGAACCGCACATGGCAGGAGCTGGAGGAGAATGGCAACTAAGGTGGACAACACAGGGGTTTAAAGTTCTTCAGTGTTGTGGTTCTGTGATGAATCTCCCCCCTCCAGGCCCCTCTCTGCACACAGCCTGTGTGTTATTTAGATTATGGCAGATTCTCTCTTCTCTCTTATCTTTTACAAGCTGGCTAAATCGTCCTCTGAGCTGGCTGGGCTTTCACATACTGAGGAATTACAGACAAGGGCAAAGTTGTTTGCAAGAAGAAAAGAGCAGCCTGAAACTTCAGTGCATGAGAGCAGAAGGGGGAAAGAAACACACAATGATCTCTTGAGATACAAAAGGAAGGGTGTATACAGCCTGCTTGTGTATGGATGTATTTTCTATGTGTGGACATACTGTGCATCAACCTACTTCCTGTTTTGGTGGCCATTTTGTTTGTTTATAAACAAACTTTTTAAAACTGTTTTTAACCACTTTTAATGCGGCGAGGAGCAGCGAAATTGTGACAGAGGGTAATAGGAGATGTCCCCTAACGCACTGGTATGTTTACTGTTGTGCGATTTTAACAATACAGATTCTCTTTAAGAGGGAATCCTTCTTAAAGCAGACCTGAACCCAGGACTTCCTCTCTGCTCTAAAAGATAAGCAACAGCACAATAACCTTTAAAGAAAAACATTTCTTTGTTACAGCTGCTACAAATCCTGCAATACATCTGCAGTTGGTCTACTTCCTGCTTTTATGGAAGCAGACACATTGTTAACATCCTGTGTTCACCTATTAACTCTCTGCCTAAGCAGTCAGCTGACACAGCTGAGGAATCAAATTACAACTTGTGCTCAGTCCCAGGTGAGTGTGAGTTAGACAGGCTAAACTCTCTAAGTATATGCAGGGTACATTCATCAATGCTTTCCTTCTGTCCTGTGCAAGAGTTCAGGTCCACTTTAAGATGGATTCTCATTGGTCAAAATCGATGAGCCACTCTTTCAGTATTGTGGCAGTTGTGCAGTAGAGTAGACTCCAAAGGATTACAAAGCTTGGAATGTATCATGAGACTAGGATTATGCCATTAGACAGTAAGAAAATGCCTTTCATTTTTCTGTGTATCTAGATACACCACTTTCCTGGGCATAAGAAGGGAAGGAGCTCCTTGTCCTTGCCAAAGACATTGGCATAGGGGGTTGCAAGAAGTGAAAAATGTTTTGACCTCCTGTTGCAGAATACCCCATGCCATGGACCACGGGGATAGTATTGTTTAGGTAGTAAACGCCCCATGCTGGCAGCTCGAATGTTCTGGTAATGCCAGTCTGCTTGGGAGACAAGAGGTTAAAGAGACTCTGAAGCCTCCCTAAATCACTGTTTTTACTTCACAACCCTGTTAAGCATTATTGCCCCCTCTGAAACGCGGCATCCCCGCAGCTGAAATCTCACTGAATCCCCCCAAAACCACAGGGCAAAAATCCACGACTTTTCTGAGCATGGATTTTGCTGCCCCAGGGAGGCAGAGATTTGGGCTGTAGCTCTGCCTCCAATCCAATCAATCTGCATGATTGCCACCCCTCCCCGCCACTATCAGTGAAAGAAGACTGAGAGGGGCGGGCAGAAGTGGAGATCCGCACAGATTAATGGAGCAGAGGCAGAGCTACTGCTCAAAGCTCTGCCTCTACAGGAAGCGATCCCCTAATTTTCGCCAGGGGATTTCGGGGGGATTGATTGAGAATGCAGCCACGGGGCGTTTCAGGTAGGGCAATCATGCCTAACAGTATTGGGAAATAAAAACAGTGATTTAGGGACGCTTCAGACTCTCTTTAAGAGAGGCTGGGGGATGCATGCCAACTTTTCTTTTTTAATATCACAAAAATGTTTAGAAAGTATTAAAAAGTAATAGTGAATCACTAAAGCAGTAAGTGATGCATGGTGCTGAAGGCAAAGACAAATTCAACAAAAACAATAGAAATTGTCCAGCAATTTGCTCAACAACACTCAGCTCAGTTTTGTAAGAGTGCCAGGCAAATTGAAATGCACACAGGCATCAGGGAGTGTGAATGTGTCAACTTAACACATCTACTCTTCCTTAGAAATCTATTTCTGTTAGCAGACCTTTGAATTCATTATAAGCCATAAAATAAATATAGCTACCAAAAAGTAGCTCCGCAGACGTCTCAAATGCATTATTTATTATTATTACTGCTCAGCAAATGCTATATAATTACTGATTATGCAACAATCTTTTTTTGCAAATATGTTAAAAGCAGAAACTGAAAATTAGTTTGGTCTGTGATACATTAAACGTACCGCAGGAGCTTTTACAGTATTTGAAACCGGAGAGTATTAAAATGCAATCATTTATCTTTTATGCTAAAAGGGGCCAGGTCCGCAAAATGCGTCCCCTAATTAGAGTCGTTTATGAATTATGAATGCGTGTTATGTTAAGCACGCATGTTCTACAAGCAAACACGTGGAAGAGGGAAAAGATCAGATTTTAAGAAGCCTTTTATATGGTTTCCTGCCAAGCAAATAAATAACTTTAATGGCTGTGGTAATTTATTTGAAGACATAGAGTCAAGAAAAGGAAGCAGCCCAGCATACTGTAAAGTTGCATTGCTAGAAATGCTTTTACTAGAACTACATTTTTTTCATCAAATTAGTGCTGCAAATAGACACCCATACACAGTCAGTAAACATTTCTAACATATTTTACAGGCAGCATATGGGGAGATGTACTTTTTGTCTTTGAGAGAAGGCCCAGAGAGTAGCTACATGGAAGGTAGGTATTTGATTACAGAGAGTGTATGGGGGCGGGGCAACTTCTCCTCACCCAGACAGGACATTTCTAGAAGAGAATCACAGTCATTCATCTGTATCTACCATATTAAATGCAGTTAGCTACAGTATATTTGTAGTTTATTATTAGAAATGGCCCGAATGGTTCGGCTGCAAACGGTTCCAGGCGATCTTCCGGGGGTTCGCGATCGCGGAGAACTGTAAGCTTTACCGGAAGTTTGATTTGCCCCCATAGTGCACAATTAGGGTCAACTTTGACCCTCTGCTCCCCCTTTCTGGCTGCTACCCCCTCCAGGCTACCTATACTGGGACACTGTTACTACCTATGGGGGGGGGGGCAGCATCCTCCTCACAAGTTTGCCTCAGGCGGCAAAAAGTCTAGAACTGGCCCTGTTTGGAAATATAAACTATATCTGCATATTTTGTAATTAGTGGTATAGGTATGCATGTGGTTTAATTCAAGCAGCACAAGGCACGTACACTATAAATCATTACAAATAAGCAGCTTGTTCATAAACATTTCAACATAAACATCAACACTGGTGTCTGAAAAGACAACATGAGCATTTGGCAAGAACAGATAGGATGCAAATATAAAGCAGTGTTATCCCTCTCCAAGGTGCTGTAGTGGGTAATTTGTGTATTTTAACAGGACAGAGCAAAAGCAATGATTCTTACAGGATTTCTGCGTTCTCAGCATACCCTAATAGTTATAGAAATGATTCCTATCCATAAATGTCATTGTGTGTAATGGGATAGAGTGATACCCTAAACATTAATTTAAACTGGTTTTGTTTAAATTTACTATTGATAAGGAAGAACAGGGAAATTCCTATTAATCAATAAAAAAAAGTCTCAGACACAAGGCTTTTTGCAGTACCATATGGTTAGGTTGCCCTGCTCTGTTTTTTAATCTTAACTACCTTAACTACCACCAAGAAAACATGTGTTGTAAGCCAGAATGGTTGACAAACATAGTGTAACGATCGGTGAAGCACAGAGAGGATCTGATTACCAGTGATCTGCAGAATCACTGGGAATACAGATGTATACCAGATTATACGTGATCTGCAGTATCACTGATAATCCGATATACTAGCTAACCTCTGTTCACCTGAGTAGAGTGTAGTGTTAGGTGTAACAGTAACACTTAGAGGACTAGGCCTCAGTGCAGCAAGGGGTACTGCACAGATTCCTTCCGCAGACCTGAGCTCTCCAAGACGGGAGGAGTCAGACTGACAGTAGGAAGGACAGACTGGAAGTAACCTTCAGGAGGAAGGATTACTAACAGAGCGAGGAACCGCCTCTAACAGTAAGGTCGGTTCTCGAGGTTGGACAAGCCAGGTCGTACACACACGGACAGATAAAGTACAAGATCAGGAGGCAAAGGCGGAGTCAAAGTACAGGCAGGGTTCAGCAACGGGGTATCAGATATATCGGGGTACAAAATCAGGAGGCAGAAGCAGAGTCAAGGAACGAGCCGGGGTTCGGCAACAGAGTATCAGAAATATCGAGGTACAAAAGATCAGAGTTCAGAAGGGTAGTCAAGGCAGGCAAAAGTCATAACAGATAATCACAATCAAACTAGTACTTTAGCTATCAACAGAATCTAGCTAAGTGTAGGATTACAGCTCCAGCTGGTCCCGGCACACTTGCGGATCTGACTACGGATCTGGGTGCTCCCACATATGTGATCGCACGCCAGACAAAGAGCAAGTGAACAACCAGCAGTATATATACTCTAGGACCTTTCCAGGACCTCTCTAATTGCTGGTTCAATGAGAGCAGTGGAAATTGTCAGCTGACCCAGCTGGTCAGCCAACTCCCTTCTAACAGTTATTTAAACTCTGCCTCTGGGCTCGCGCGCGTGTAAGTCTGAATCTTGGTGGACCATCAGTCCCAGCCACACCAGTACTGTCATGCAATGTATCTAGTGCGGGGGCCGCCTCTGATGCGGATTCCGCCGTTACCAATGCGGATTCCGCCGCACTGCCTATGCGGCATGCGGCGTTTTTTCCGCGTTGTGACGCCATGCTGGATGCGGAAACAGCCGCCTCACCTTGAGAGACGGTGGCCTTTCCGCGTTTCCTTACAGTACCCCCCGAGGAGTGGACTCCGGACAACTCCCACCAGGTTTCTCGGGGTGTAAGGCATGAAACTCCCTCACCAACTCATCCGCATGCATACGGTTCCCAGGTACCCATTGCCTCTCCTCGATGCCATACCCTTTCCAATGTACGAGTTTTGTACCTTGCGAGAATCTAATATTTTTTCCACTTCATATTCGGGTTGGGTATCTACCAACACGGGAGGAGGAGGAGTGGGACCCACCTGGACTGCTGGTTTAAGGAGGGACACATGAAAAGATCTTACGCACCGCATGCTGGACGGAAGATCAACGGCATAAGTGACGTCGTTGATCTTTTTGGTCACAGAAAACGGACCCACAAACCTGGGGCCCAATTTGGCAGAAGGCTGCTTCAGGGCCAAGTGACGTGTGGACACCCAGACTAAATCCCCTAGCCGAAACCTCCATTCCATGGAACGTCTCTTGTCTGCTTGACCCTTTTGACTTTGGAACGCTTTCTCCAAATTATCTCTAACAATTCCCCAATTGTCCCTGAGTGACCTCTGCCAATCCTCCAGCGCTGGGAATGGAGAAGAGGCAACTGGCAAAGGGGAGAACTTGGGCGACCTCCCTGTCACAATCTGGAACGGGGAAAAACCAGAAGAAGAACTCTTTAAATTATTTTGCGCGAATTCTGCAAAAGCCAGAAACTTCACCCAGTCATTCTGTGCCTCCGCAACGTAACATCGTAAGAACTGTTCTAAAGATTGGTTAATTCGTTCAGTCTGCCCATTGGTCTGTGGGTGGTAGCCTGACGAGAAAGACAGCTTCATGCCCATTTGATGGCAAAATGCCCTCCAGAATTTAGAGATAAATTGGACTCCCCGATCGGACACAATGTTCTCCGGAATGCCGTGCAGCCGGAAAATGTGGATGATGAATAGGTCAGCCAATTCTTGGGCCGAGGGGAGTCCTTTCAAAGGCACGAAAAGGGCCATTTTGCTGAAGCGGTCGACTACCACCCAAATGACCGACATGCCTTCAGACCTGTGGAGCTCACCCACAAAATCCATGGACAAGTGGGTCCATGGTTCACTCGGGGCGGGCAAAGGCTGTAAGGTACCGACAGGTGCCTGCCGGGAGGGTTTACTTTTGGCACATACCGCACATTCCCTGACATATTCCTTGCAGTCTGTTGCCATAGAAGGCCACCAAGCACACCTGGCAATCAGATCCTGCGTTCTGGCAGCACCAGGGTGACCAGCACTCTTATGGGCGTGAAACATTTGTAAGACCTGTAGACGAAAAAACAGTGGGATAAACAAGACCCCCTCCGGTTTTCCCTCAGGGACATCCTGCTGAAAGGGACCCAAAACCTTTGTCCAATCCTCCCAGGTCTCTGTGGCTGCTAACACCAGCCTCTGCGGGATGATGGACTCAGGAGCGGGGGGCTGTGCTGTCTCTAATTCAAAACATCTGGACAGGGCATCTGCCTTGATGTTTTTGCTGCCTGGAGTGTATGTGATAATAAATCTGAACCTCGTAAAAAATAACGACCAACAGGCCTGTGGGGGACTTAGTCTCTTAGCCCCCTCGATGTATTCCAGATTCTTGTGATCAGTATACACCGTGATCGTGTGTTCTGCCCCTTCTAACCAGTGGCACCATTCTTCAAATGCCAATTTAATGGTCAGAAGTTCCCGGTTGCCTATGTCATAGTTTTTCTCTGCCGGTGAAAACCTCCGAGAGAAATAGGCACACGGGTGCAACCTCCCCTGCAGCCCAGAGCGTTTAGACAGCACAGCCCCTACTCCAACTTCTGAGGCATCTACCTCAACAATTAATGGGTAAGAGGTGTCTACGTGTCTCAATATGGGTGCAGAGCAAAACAATTTTTTCAAGTGAGAAAAAGCTGCCACAGCCTCAGGAGACCAGTGGTTGGTATCTGCCCCCTTTTTTGTGAGACTGGTAAGAGGGGCAATCATCGTGGAGTATCCCTTTATGAACCTCCTATAGTAATTTGCAAAACCTAAAAATCTTTGCAGGGGTTTCAACCCCACTGGCTGTGGCCATTCCAGGACAGCTGTGACCTTGGCAGGATCCATTGACAGGCCTGAGGTGGAGATCACATACCCTAAAAATGTGACAGTGGTCACCTCGAAAATACATTTCTCCACCTTAGCATACAGCATATTTTGCCTCAATTTGTCCAACACGAATTTAACGTGGGCCCTGTGCTCGGGGAGGTTGTTGGAATAGATTAGTATATCGTCAAGGTATACTAGTACAAATCTACCCAACACCTCCCTGAATACCTCGTTGATTAATTCTTGAAAGACGGCTGGTGCATTGCACAACCCGAAGGGCATCACTAAGTACTCGTAATGCCCGCCGGTAGTGTTGAAGGCCGTCTTCCATTCATCACCCTTTCTAATGCGGACCAGGTTGTATGCACCCCTCAGATCTAATTTTGAAAAGATCTTAGCGTTCGTGACTTGCGTAAATAAATCGTCTATCAACGGTAATGGATAACGATTCTTCACTGTGATTTTATTCAGGCCACGGTAGTCGATGCATGGTCGCAGCCCTCCGTCTTTTTTCTTAACAAAAAAGAAACCGACCCCTGCAGGCGACCGGGAGGGGCGAATGAACCCTTTGGCTAAATTGTCACGAATGTACTCCTGCATCGCTATTTTCTCTGGTCCAGACAGATTATACAGGTGACCCCTAGGGGGCATACAACCGGCACGGAGATCGATGGGGCAATCGAAAGGGCGATGAGGAGGTAACTTGTCAGCAGCCTTGGGACAGAATACATCCGAGAACTCGGAGTATTGCTCGAGAACCCCCTCCACATGCAACTTGGTCTGACCTAAAGTCACCTTCCCTAGACACTGTTGGGAACAGAAGTCTGACCAACTAGTTAATTGTCCTGTAGCCCAATTAATCTGTGGCGAATGGAGCTGCAGCCAGGGCATTCCTAAAACAATTGTGGAGGTGGTCATGTGTAATACAAAGAAACTTAGACTTTCGTTATGCAGAACCACAATAGTGACTTCCACCTCTGGTGCCTGAGACAGCGGACGGTCCCTTTGCAGCGGGGAGTCGTCCACAGCAGTAACCTGTATAGGTGGGTTTACTGGGGTGAGCGGAATGCCCAACTTTTCTGCGAACTCTGAGCTCATAAAGTTAGCCGCGGAGCCTGAATCAACAAAGGCCTCTGTGGCTTCAGATTTGTCCCCCCATGTAATCATACATGAAAGGAGCAAACGTTTTTCGTTTAAGGGTATGAGCTGGGCACCTAGGGTGCTACCCCCTACCACTCCTAAACGGTAGCATCTTCCCGGCTTATTAGGGCAGTTCTGTACTATATGCCCCCCTTCAGCACAGTACAGACACAGCTGTTCGGTCATTCTCCGTCTTCGCTCTACCTGGGTCAATTTTGACCAAGCAATCTGTATCGGCTCGGATGGAGGCAAGACGGGAGAAGGTGAAATAGTAGGAGGTGGAGTCACTGGGACCGTAGTGTAAGATACCCCTCTGACACGGGAACTACCCATGGTCTGTTTTTGGTAGCGCAGCCTGCGGTCGATTCGGATGGCCGCTGAGATGGCCTCATCGACTGTTCTGGGCTCGGGCTGGCTTAACATCAAATCAGAGACCTCATCGGACAGCCCTGACAAGAAACGATCTAATAGGGCATAAGTGTCCCACCTGGCCGTAACTGACCACCTCCTAAACTCGGCCGCGTAATCTTCGACCGGACCTTCGCCTTGACACAAAAGCTTGAGCTTCCGCTCAGAAGTCGAAGCAAGGTCCGAATCGTCGTAAATTACTGCCATAGCTTTAAAGAATTCCTCTACAGAGGTAAGAGCTTTGTCTCCGGCGGGCAGGCTATATGCCCAAGACTGGGAGTCGCCGGAGAACAAAGTCTTTATAAACGTGACCCTCTGGGTCTCAGTACCCGAAGATTGGGGTCTCAACTCAAAATAGGACAATACTCTACTCCTAAAATTCCGGAAGTCAGATCTGTGACCGGAAAAGCTTTCAGGTACAGGCATACGTATGTCAGAGCTAGGAGAGGATCGCACATGATCCACTGATGTCTGGAGGGTTTGTACAGACCCTGATAGGGCATCAATAAGAGTCATGTGGGTGCCCAGTACTTGATTGATGTTGTCCACCGAAGTGGCAAGTACACCCAGACAATCAGTGTTTGCGTCCATTTTGTATTTGGTCTGGCGTTCTGTAACGATCGGTGAAGCACAGAGAGGATCTGATTACCAGTGATCTGCAGAATCACTGGGAATACAGATGTATACCAGATTATACGTGATCTGCAGTATCACTGATAATCCGATATACTAGCTAACCTCTGTTCACCTGAGTAGAGTGTAGTGTTAGGTGTAACAGTAACACTTAGAGGACTAGGCCGCAGTGCAGCAAGGGGTACTGCACAGATTCCTTCCGCAGACCTGAGCTCTCCAAGACGGGAGGAGTCAGACTGACAGTAGGAAGGACAGACTGGAAGTAACCTTCAGGAGGAAGGATTACTAACAGAGCGAGGAACCGCCTCTAACAGTAAGGTCGGTTCTCGAGGTCGGACAAGCCAGGTCGTACACACACAGACAGATAAAGTACAAGATCAGGAGGCAAAGGCGGAGTCAAAGTACAGGCAGGGTTCAGCAACGGGGTATCAGATATATCGGGGTACAAAATCAGGAGGCAGAAGCAGAGTCAAGGAACGAGCCGGGGTTCGGCAACAGAGTATCAGAAATATTGAGGTACAAAAGATCAGAGTTCAGAAGGGTAGTCAAGGCAGGCAAAAGTCATAACAGATAATCACAATCAAACTAGTACTTTAGCTATCAACAGAATCTAGCTAAGTGTAGGATTACAGCTCCAGCTGGTCCCAGCACACTTGCGGATCTGACTACGGATCTGGGTGCTCCCACATATGTGATCGCACGCCAGACAAAGAGCAAGTGAACAACCAGCAGTATATATACTCTAGGACCTTTCCAGGACATCCCTAATTGCTGGTCCAATGAGAGCAGTGGAAATTGTCAGCTGACCCAGCTGGTCAGCCGACTCCCTTCTAACAGTTATTTAAACTCTGCCTCTGTGCTCGCGCGCGTGTAAGTCTGAATCTTGGTGGTCCATCAGTCCCAGCCACACCAGTACTGTCATGCAATGTATCTAGTGCGGGGGCCGCCTCTGATGCGGATTCCGCCGTTACCAATGCGGATTCCGCCGCACTGCCTATGCGGCATGCAGCGTTTTTTCCGCGTTGTGACGCCATGCTGGACGCGGAAACAGCCGCCTCACCTTGAGAGACGACGGCCTTTCCGCGTTTCCTTACACATAGCACACGTGTTTCCCTCCTTTGGAGGAACTGTCCCTATATTGGAAGCAAATCTCCCTCATTCTTTCCTCTGATATGTCTCTGTGTTTCGACTCCTGTACAGATATGGGTATAATCAGATGTATTGCATACCGTATATGAAAAAAGGGTGCCACATGTAGCAAATAAATGTGATCTTGGTTTATAAAGTGGCGTGGTTTATAAAAGGGTGCTAGCTATAGCCAATTAATGTGATTTCATTTATAACGGATGCTAGATGCAGCCGATAAACATGATTTTGTGTATAAAAAGGGCACCGGATGTAATCGATCAAATGTGATTTCATGTATAAAGGGCCTTGGATATAGCTGATAAATGTGATTTTGTTTATAAAAGAGCCCCTGTTTGTATGCAATGATTATGTTTTTGATTTAATTTGCAAAAGGGACCGGATGTCACCGTTTTCAGAATGCAACCCTAATCCTTATCCTAACCTTAATCTTCCTGGTGCCTAACCTTAACCTGCCATGGTGGTGTCTAACCCTTAACTTCCCCCGGGCACTTAACCTTAACACCCCATGGTGGTGCCTAATCTTAACTTCCCATGGTGGTGCGTAATCTTAACCCCCCATGTAATCTTAACCTACCTGTTGTTCACAGTGCAACCACCTACCTACGTGCACATGCAGTGTCACTGTGCCTGTCCGGTACCTGTCTGTGTCTGGCAGGTGCACATTGCAATACCCATCACTGCATATACATACCTGTTGTTCACAGTGTACCCACCTACCTATGTGAGCGCACACAGTGTCACTGTGCCTGTCCGGTACCTGTCTGTGTGTGACAGGTGCACATTGTAATTCCCATCACTGCATATACCTACATGTTGTTCAGAGTGCACCCACCTACATATTTGAGCACACGCAGTGTCCTGTGCCTGTCCGGTACCTGTCTGTGTGTGACAGGTGCACATTGTAATACCATCACTTCATATACCTACCTGTTGTTCACTTCAGTGCACCCACCTACCTATGTGAGCGCACGCAGTGTCACTGTATCTGCTCAATACCTGTCTGTATATGGCAGGTGCACATTGTAATACCCATCACTGCATATACCTACCTTTTGTGTTCAGGGCACCCACCTACCTATGTGAGTGCACGCAGTGTGATATACCATGCTGTGCATACCTGTTAACTGCACCTGTGTGACTGCACATTGTATTACTCAAGTCAGTGCATACCTTTCACTTCACCCCCCCCCCCCTGATATGGACAAAACGGACAAAACAGGTAGAGGCAGAGGTAGAGGCAGACCCAGAGGAAGGCCACCCGGCAGGTCTGTGCGAGGTCATGCTGATGTGATTTTGTTCGGCCCTGGACCTAAGTACAGTGCTCAGAAGAAGGCATGTCCCATCAACTCCCAAGATTGTGAGGATGTGGTTGACTATTTAACACAGAACACCTTATCTTCCGCAGCCACCAGCACTATTACACGCACCACATCCGCTGCATTTGACAGTTCGCAGGAGTTATTTGGTGGGAAATCACTGATGCACAGCCATTATTGTTACAACCAGATGAAGGCGCTAAGCAAGTTACACCACCACCTCATATGTCTGAGTTAGGTGACACTATGGACGTAACGTGTGAGGAGGAGGAGGATGAAGTACCTGCTGTTGGTGCAGTTTTGGAGGCATCTGAGGCAAGAAAAGCTGGGCAGGATGATTATGATGATGACGATGATACGGATGCTACGTATGTTTCCAATAGAGGAGATGAACAGGGGGACAGTTCAGAGGGGGAGTCAGAGAGGAGTAGGAGGAGACGAGTTCCTGAAAGAAGCAAGGGGAGCCAGCCAACATTCCCTTCAACGTCAGCTGCTGATGCCACCATAGTGCCATCACCCTAGGGGGCTCAGCGGTTTGGAAATTTTTTAATGTGTCTGCCGTAGATCAGAGCAATGTCATCTGTTCTCTCCAAAAATTGAGTCGTGGAATGGACAACATCCAAGTAGGGACAACTGCCTTACGAAGGCACATGGAGAAAAGGCACAAACTGCAATAGAAAGAGCACCTGAGCAAAAGCAGCACATAAAAGAAAAACCACCCTCCTTCTCCTCTTCCTCCTTCAGGTGCAGCATCTTCAGCCGCTTTCTCCCTTGCACCTTCACAGCCACCCTCCTCCACTCCGCCTCTGACCTTGAGCAGTTCCTGCTCCTCTGCCCACAGCAGCCAGGTGTCTGTGAAGGAAATCTTTGAGTGGAAGAAGCCAATTTGTGCCAGTCACCCCCTTGCCCGGCGTCTGACAGCTGGCTTGGCGGAACTGTTAGCTCGCCAGCTCTTACCATACCAGCTGGTGGACTCTGAGGCCTTCCGTAAATTTGTGGCCATTGGGACACTGCAGTGGAAGATACCAGGCCACAATTATTTCTCTAGAAAGGCGAAACCCAAACTGTACCGTGAAGTTGAAAGGCAAGTGGTGTCATCTCTGGCACACAGCGTTGGGTCAAGGGTCCACCTGACCACGGAATCTTGGTCTGCCAACGCACGGTCAGGGCAGGTACATTACTTACACAGCCCATTGGGTCAACCTGGTGACCGATGGCAAGCAGGGAGTACGTGGCTGTGTAGCGGACCAACTTGTGACACTTCCACGGCTTGCAGGCAGGCCTCCTGCCACCTCCTCTCCTCCTGCTACATCCTCTTCGCTGTGATCCTCCTCCTCCTCCTTGGCTGAGTGGCAGTTCTACTCTACTGGTGCTGTGATCTCCTCTCCAGCTACACAGCCCCAGCTCCCCGGGGCCTATGCTGCATTCCAGGTACGACAGTGTCACGCCATCTTAGACATGTCTTGCCTCAAAGCGGAGAGTCACACTGGAGCAGCTCTCCTGGCTGCTCTTAACAAACAGGTGGATCAGTGGCTGACTCCACACCAGCTGGAGATTGGCAATGTGGTGTGTGACAATGGCAGCAATCTCATTTCCGCTTTGAATTTGGGAAAGCTGACACATGTACCCTGCATGGCACATGTGCTGAATCTAGTCATTCAAAGATTTGTGTCCAAGTACCCAGGCTTAGAGGACATCCTGAAGCAGGCCAGGAAGTTCATTTCAGGCGGTTTTACATGGCCATGGCACGCTTTGCCGATATTCAGCAGAGAAACAAGTTGACGGTGAGACGCCTGATTTGCGATAGCCCGACTCGCTGGAATTCGACCCTCTTTATGTTCTCTCACCTGCTAGAACAGAAGAAAGCCGTCACCCAGTACTTCTACAACTACAGTAGAAGGACACAGTCAGGGGAGATGGGGATGTTCTGGCCCAACAACTGGACACTCTTGCGAAATGTATGCAGGCTCATGCGGCCATTTGAGGAGGTGACCAGCCTGGTGAGTCGCAGTGAAGGCACCATTAGCGACTTTATCCCGTACGCTTACTTCCTGGAGCGTGCCATGCGTAGAGTGGTGGATCAAGCTGTGGAGCAGCTTGAACAGGAACAGTTACGAGAGGAAGCGTTGTGGGATCAATTCTCATCAGAACCAGATGTTTCCTCAACACCTGCGGCAGCACAGAGGGGGAGGAGGAAGAGTCGTGTGGGGAGGAGGAGTCAGGAAGGTGTTTCTTTGGAGGAGGAGGCGGCGGCAGAAGAACAACCACAGCGGGGTTGCAGGGGGCTTGTGCTGCTCAACGTTCCCGTGATATTGTTTGTGGCTGGGGGGAGTAGGAGAACTTACGTGACGTCACTGAGGAAGAGCAAGAGAAGATGGATAGTACATCTGGATCCAACTTTGTGCAGATGGTGTCTTCCATGTTGTCCAGCCTGTTGAGGGACCCCCGTATAAAAAAACTCAAGGGGAATAACAATTAAAGGGTGGCCACGCTACTAGACCCTCGGTATAGGCACAAAGTGGCGGACGTGTTACCAACTCACCTGAAGGCAGAAAGGATGCAGCACTTGCAGAACAAGCTGGCAACTATGCTGTACAATGCGTTTAAGGGTGATGTCACAGCACAACGCAATAAAGGTACCACTGCCAGTAATTCTTCTCTCATGTCCACTCAGGCAAGGACAGGACGCTCCAGCGATCTCATGGTGATGTCAGACATGCAGAAATTCTTTAGTCCAATGCCTCGCCTTAGCCCTTCCGGATCCACCCTCCACCAACGCCTGGACCGGCAGGTAGCTGACTACCTGGCTTTAAGTGTGGATGTAGACACTGTGAGCAGCGATGAACCCTTGGACTACTGGGTGCGCAGGCTTGACCTGTGGCCAGAGCTTCCCCCTGCACCAGTGCACCACCTCAATTACAATCTTGGACTTTGTACTTTTACATTTTGCACTATACTTGACCCCATTCCCAGTCAATTGTGGTCACATTTTCATTTTACCCAAAAGTACTGTTTCATGATGCACACTCACATTTGTCTGCACCCCCACCATTTCCCACACCAGAGCCAATCATTTGTAATCATTTGTATTCCTTTCCTCCCCTTATTACTACTTGGCCCCAGACTTTCCATGACATGGAAAATGGTAAAAAAATAACAATCAATCTTTGGAATAAGAAAAAAAAAAGGGCGCATAGGGCTAATGGACTATTTGAGCGCCCCATAGGCGCTAATGCAAAATATCGGCCAATTTTTTTTAGACCATTTTTTTGTTTTGATAATCTGTAAAATATCATTTTAACTTTTTTATATCATTTTTTTCGTTTTTATAATTTGTAAATTATAGTTTTAACTTGTTATAGCATTTTGAAATTCATTTTGAGAGTTACAATTGCGTTAAATATATATTTTTTGTATTAACGTTATTTGCATCAGTGGAGAAAGGGGGTTTTAGGGCTAGGCATCAGGAAGGGGATTTTAGGGTTAGGCACCAACAGGGGAGTTTTAGGGTTAGGCACCACCAGGAGGGTCTTAGGGTTATGCACCACCAGGGGAAGTCTTAGGGTTAGGCACCACCAGGGGAGTGTTAAGCCCAATGTACACGATACGATTCTTTGTACGATTCGATTATGATTCTAATTACGATTCAATTAAATCTGGCATGTCCGATTAGGCCAGCTCCAGACTATTGGCCTTCAGGGATTACAGCTTTAGCACGTGGTAATCCCCTTCGGATTACTGTGGAAGTGTATACGGAAGTGCGCGGAAGTGTTTTGCAAAAATATGCTTCCATGCATACGCACTGCAAGGTTCCAGCGCCAACATTTTGGCAAACCCTGTGTTTGTCCACGCAGAAGATCATTGACTTTCGTCGCACCGCATCGCCGGCTGTATGAAAGCACCTATAGGCTTTCATTAGCATAGCGGTGAGGTGTGGTAAAATGACCCACTGCACTAGGGTGAAAGGGCCCTCAGGGACACAGAGACAGAATAGGAGCCATTGTGTGGGTTGGGGTTTACATATACTAATGCAGAGCAGCAATGGCTGAGGAGCATTATACAGTTTATTACCTCCTTCCAGTGGTGGGACAGGTCCTCTTAACTCCTCTTCTGTGTACAAGTATTGTACAGCCAACCACCATGCGGCTTTTGTCCTTGTCACATGACATGCAGGACCTGTCGTGCTGCAAGGGGGTAATATATCACACTCTGCTGCCACTCTGCATTATGTACAGGTGCGGTCCACCTTGCCCCTGAACCCCATGATGGAGGTTAGCTAAATAGTGTGGTGGTGGTGGGGAGGGGCTTGAACAGCTGTGTGTGTGGGAGGGGCTTGAAACCATGTAGTTATGCCTCTGGTATACTGTAACAGCGAGACTGTTCAGTTGGGGTAAGTTTTGGAAGCCTTTAAATACTTTTGGAATTCATATTTTCTTTTAAACTGTCCAGGTGACTTTCAAAATGCATTTTTACATTTTCCTTCTGTGAGAACGAGGGAACGCTGTAGAACTGGATTAAAATGCAGCCTCCTCTGAGAGTTCCTTTTAATATGTTTTATGCTAATACAATTATATAAGTGGGTCATGGTCTAGTTTTCATCAAGACTCCTATTTTTACTCCACGGATCTCTGGACTTAATTTCCGTGTCACTCTGACAGACCATGAACTTCAAATCAGCCACTTAATGCCTTTACAACCTGTTGGAATATTTCACGTCTCGTCACGGATTGTGCTTTGCCTTGCCATATCGAAAGGGGCATGGAGGAAAAGACAGATCGTTCAGAGGCAAAACATTCACCCTACTGCAACCGTAGCAGTAGTACTTGTTACAAAACAGTAGTACTGTAAGTTTTTAGCATCTTTGACTCCATTACACTGGTGATGAGTTAATTCTTCTAGCATGTAAGTTTTCAATAATGCAATAAGTGAAAGCAGTTGACCCTATCAATGCATCTAAGTGTCAGTCCATAACGATGGCCATACACTTATAAATGTGACGTAGCTAAGGAGCTGTGGGCCCTGATGCAAGTTTTACAATGGGGCCCCCCAAGCACTCTATACATAACAATTGATACGGTGCACCAAAACCTGCCAAGGTGCAAGAAGGGGATGGGGAACACTTTGTTAATGATTACCACTATTCAAAGTATCTATAGAAGTGATTATTATGAGCACAGGACCAATAGAGAGATAATATTGAAGTTGAGGGAGGGCCCCAATCTGGTTCCAACCTCTGCACCCTCTATTGCTACGCCCCTGGATGGCCCTCAGATTCAACCATCGATAGATCGCAGTCAGATCAAATCTGATTTGAGAGGGATCTATTACTGCCACACACTAGGCATAGATTTTTAATAGATTTCAGCATGAGACAGCAGTGCAACGCTATTGGTCATTGATCTGCTGCTGCTCTCGACCTGCTACTGATCGCTATCTTCCATTCAGTGCAATCAACCGATTTGATCGATTAGGGCAGAAATTCAATTGGACTATTGATCGATCAGGATGTCTGTGTCATTGATTTTTAGCAGATTCAATCAGAGTGTTCGAATCGACTGTATATTGATGGGAAAAATGTATAAGTGTATGGCTACCTTTAGCTAGCAGCTGGTATATTTCCTACACAGCTAGAGATTTTGAAAAGATAAAATAAAGAGATGTCTTTTGTTTTCGCTTGCTTGCAGATTTTGGAGTGCATTTGTTAAAGTGAACCAGTGTTATGATCACTTCTGCAGCATGTACTGCTGGCTGCAGTTGTACTGTAGACAAGCAGTTTTTGATTTCTTTACATGCATTTGCTTGCATAGTTTTGCTTGCACTCACACTAAGGGCTTGATTCACAAAGCGGTGCAAACACTTTGCACGCCTGTGAAAACCCCTTTATCACGCCTAAACTCAGTTAAGGCATGATAAGAAGAAACTCGCGCGAATTTTCCGCGCGCAAAGTTAAGCCCTATGGGACTTTGCGCGCGCACGTACGCGCGTACGCGCGGAAACTTCGCGCGAGTTAGAGCACAAAGCGGTGATAACTTTGCTGGTGCAAAGGTTATCACGCCTAAAGTCTTTTAGGCGTGATAACTGAGTTATCACCGCTTTGTGAATCAGGCCCCTAAGTGTTGATTTCATCTGCAGTCGCTCTACAGTTCATGACAGTTTGGGATGCTCTTGTGAAGTCAAACATTGTCTGTTGCAGTGAAGCTGCAATTCCTTTCATGCAGGTTGCATAACTTTGTCTGCCTTTCCCTGCTGCCAGCTTGTGACTGATTATCATTCACCTGTGTGGGAATCTGCATGTGTGCTCCCATTGGATGACCTCAGTATAAAGAGATGCTTCCTGCAGTGCTCCACAGGCTATCATAGTTTCAGTCTCTGCTTGTTACTCTGGGCCCCTGTTCCTGTTCCTGGTTCTCGTGTTATCCCGTGTGGACTGCACTGACTCCTGCGCAGGAGTCAGTGAGTCCTTCTAGTCCTTGTAACGATTGGTGTCAGCACACAGAGTGTATCTGATTATTGATGATCTGCAGTATCACCAATAATACAGATGTTATACCTGATTATATGGTGATCTGCAGAATCACCAATAATACAAGTATAGCTTGACACAGGACACCTATGTAATATGAGTGTTTGGTGCAACAGTAAGAAAGGTTATCTCCCGAGGAGCGGGAGGTACAGACACTACTGCAGCCAAGGGTTCCCTGAAGAGCAGGGAATTGGACTGCACTACAGCCAGAGGACACCTTGGGAGCAGATGGCCTCTGACGGTGTAGATACAACTCTCCTAAAGAGGAGGAGATGGAGAATGTACTGCAGGCAGGGATTCCCTGATTACTCAGGAATCAGACTGTACTGCAGCCAAGGATTCCCTGATGGGCTGGGAATCAGACTGTACTGCAGCCAGAGGACTCCTGTAGGTAAAGTCCCCTGACTGGACTGTAAGGAGACTTCCTGAGGAGCAGGCAGCCTATACAGCTAATGGACACCTATGGAGTTGGTGTCACAAGGAGTACAGAGAGGCTGTTCACCCAAGGAACGAGTGACAGCCAGCAGGGTCATACAAGCTGGGCTGGCAACACACGAGCAGATTAGGTACAGAGACAGAGGACTGATACGGTATGCGAGTACAGGCAAGGTTGGCAACGGGTAGACAGATAGGGAAGGTACCAAATCAGTAAGCAGGAGAGAGGTCAGCAAAGCCAGGGATCAAACCAGGTATCAATATAGCACAATCCTAGTCTGAGGTGTGAGGTCCTTGGTCTCAACACCCAGGAACTAGTCTGAAGTATAACAGTAATAACACAGTAATCCCCTAGTCTTAGGTGTGAGGTCCGTGGTCTCAACACCCGGGAACTAGTCTGAAGTATAACAGAGTAATAACACAGTAGCGCCTGAGCGGAATCTGGCTAAGTGTGAATTCCCAGTTCCAACTGGTTCTAACACACTGTAAGATCTAACTGAGGTCTGAGTGCTCACACGTGAGTATTCGCAACGGCAGACAACCAGAAACTGGCAAGCAAGTTCTATATATACTACAGCGCTCCGCAGCGTCGCCCCAGCCACTCAGCCAATCCAGAGTCCAGCTGGGATCAGCTGATCGGCCTGATCAGCTGACTCCCCTTCTGTTGGCATAAAGGTCCTGTTACCTGGCGCGCGCATGTGTAGCTCTACATCTGTGTGCACTAGCAGGCCCAGGCGAACCAGAGACATGTTGCTGCGTGGAAAAAGCCTCCGGCTTGAACGCGGAGACAGCCGCCCTGCCGCTTGCCCACATGGCAGCATCTCCGCTATTCATTACAGTCCTGTTCTTGTTTATCAGTATTTGTTATTTTGCTAGTCTTGCATCATATATTGGTTCATCGCCAATATATACGCATACTAGCGTATTTGTTATTTTCCTTGTATTCGTGTAACGTTAATACATCAGTGTCGCTGATATATACTTACTCAAACTGTTTATATCCTGTGTTCAGTTTCCAGCACGTTTCAGTAGGTTGCGCTTATCGTGATCACCCGTGATTAGTTAGTTCAGTCCTGTTCCTGTTACCTTGTGTGGATTGCACTCACTTCTGTGTAGAAGTAGCGAATCCTTCCTAGTCCTGTTCCCTGTATTGCTCCAGTTTCTAGCCAGTGTTCCTTGCTTATGTTATATATCGGTTTATTGCTGATATATACATATGTTAGTCAGTCGTTTATAGTTTCATTGAAAGCTGTAATTGTAATACGCTAGGAATATCATATCTATTGTATATTTATATGTATTGCGTTTGCCTGCCTTTGATTCTGCTGTTTCCTGACTATTCTGTCCTGTCCTTTTGAGGTACGCCATCGCTGCGGTCGCATTGGCTGCCTCATTCCAGTCTGTTTTGTTTATGGACGCTTGCTGTCACTAAAGCAGTGACTAGTTTAGCAAGCGTTCGTTCTGTCTACCTGTCCTAATCTCTCTGGGTTCTGGTTTGTGCGCTCATCGCTACCTTGCGCTGAGCCACTATTGTTTAGTATTGTTTGTGGTTGCTCAGATCTACACCTGCTCTGTGCGCCACATCTCCTATTGTAGTCAGTCCTCTCCTCCACTAGTGCGCTTGCACTATAACTGGGGATATCTTGGTTCCTTGTGCTTGCGTGTGTGTCTCCTTCACGTCAGGATATGCATTACGTGCTGACTGTGGAGAATATTCCACCAAGTGTGACAACCAGAGATGAATAAGGAAAAAGATTTTATACATACCTGGGGCTTCCTCCAGCCCCATCTGCCTGGTTCGTTCCCACGCCACCCTCCTCCGCTGCCCGCAGCTATGAGAACCGGGTCCCCACACTTCCGTCAGTCAGACCCAGTCTAGCGTTAGAGAAGTGTGCTGTTTGTGCATCTCTCCAGCATCTCCTGCGTAGGCTGGCTCCGATGACGTCACTGACGCGACCCGGTTCTCGTAGCTGTGGAGGACGGTGGCGTGGGGGGCGATCCAGGCGGATGGGGCTGGAAGAAGCACCAGGTATGTATAGCATTTTTTTCCTTATTCATCTCTCTCTTTCCCTTTAAGGTAGATGAGGCATAGCTGCATGAGTACCTGAAGCTGAAAGCAAAAGTTCAGAAAACCTTTTGAGCTAGTTTTAGATGGAGTGAGGACAGATTGATAATTTGTGTCAAGTTTTTCCTACTCTTTGCAATTTTTTGGGGACATTCATAGACCTTTATGGCTTTAATCTGAACCCTGGTGGTCCCAGGCAGGAATATATATTAATGCAACTCCATTTGAGCTGGGCGCCAGGATAAGCTGATAGCAGTGAAATATCAGCTTACCCAGCACCTATCCTAACCTTAACGGTCTTCACTGATATTTAAAAAAAAATAGTGGTTAAAAAAAATACATATATGACTTTATCACAGGAGTATCAGCACTTTATTTCCTTCTTATCTTGAAGTGTGCTGATCTGCCCTGACTAATAACAGGGGAGAAAAAGAGGCACTGTTGTGACATATAATAGATAGGGATGATCAATGAGATGCAAATATTTCTGAGTTCATGCAGGATTATGCAAAATTTTATGCATATACATGCAGCTTGAAAATGGACCAAGTCCGACCCAGGTTTAAATTGATTGGTCTATTTTCAAGCTGCATATATTTGCATAAAAATGTATATAATTCTGCATGAACTTGAAAATATTTGCATCTCATTGCTAATCCCTGAATAGAATATAGTAATTTTTTAGGGTACCCACTTGTTTGTTAACCTCCTTAGCGGTATGCCCGACACTCTGTGGCAACTACAGTGTCAGAGGGGCAGGAAGGGAATGGGGAGCACTTTGTTAATGATTACCACTATTCAAAGTATCTATAGAAGTGATTATTATGGGCACAGGACCAATAGAGAGATAATACTGAAGTTGAGGGAGGGCCCCTCTGGCCCAAGGGCCCCAATCTGGTGGCAACCTCTGCACCCTCTATTGCTACGCCCCTGGATGGTCATCAGATTCAACCATCGATAGATCCCAGTCTGATCAAATCTGATTTGAGAGAGATCTATTACTGCCACATACTAGGCATAGATTTTTAATAGATTTCAGCATGAGACAGCAGTGTAACGCTATTGGTCATTGATTGCTGCTGCTCTCGACCTGCTACTGATCCCTATCTTCCATTCAGTGCGATCAACCGATTTGATCGATTAGGGCTGAAATTCAATTGGACTATTGATCGATCAGGATGTCCCTGTCATTGATTTCTAGCAGATTCAATCAGAGTGTTCGAATCGACTGTATATTGATGGGAAAAAGGGATAAATGTATGGCTACCTTTAGCTAGCAGCTGGTATATTACCTACACAGCTAGAGATTGTGAAAAGATAAAATAAAGAGATGCCCTGTTATCGTCACATACAAGCAATGAAAAGTATGCTTCCAAGTTAGTACTGAGCATGTGCAAACAGTCCAACGTAGCTAATAACGTGTCTAACGCACAGCCTGCAGCACCTTCTAATAACGCTACACGTTACACACAAATGCAATGTGTGCACTGTGAATGTTGCACAGACTTAATGTTGCTGTGCGTTAGTCCACGGTAAAACATTTTCTAATGTGCGACTTTAACGTCGCACTGTGAAAGAGCCCTTAGCTAGCACTAGGCTAGCTAGTACAGGTGTCCAGCACCCCCCGATCGCCTGCGATCCCCCCTCTGATCCCCCATTTATACATTACCCAGTTTGGCTCCAGCGATCGCCCAGCCTCCATGCACAGCTCTAGTCTCTCTATGGGGAGGATCGGATTTGCGCATGACGTCATGACGTCGGCGATGTCATGACGTCATGACGTCATGTGCGATTCTTCCCATAGTGAAGACCGGAGCTGTGCAGGGAGGCTGCACCGATCGCTGGAGCCAGGCTGGGTAATGTATAAACTGGCTGGATCGGGGGGTGCCAGACACCTGTACTACTGCCCAGTGCTAGCTTAAGGTTCTGCAGCCATTTGATCTAATTAATTAAGCTGGGGACACAAATTGGCAAAACCTCTTGAGCGGCGTAACACTCAGGAGGTTAATTATCCTGGTTTCAGCATCAGAAACATTTCCCATATCTATAAATTGCTGTATATTGGAATGTAGCACTGACCTTTCAGTGATGTCACAGCCTAGGCTGTTTAGCTACAGGTCCTTCTCAAAAAATTAGCATATTGTGATAAAGTTCATTATTTTCTGTAATGTACTGATAAACATTAGACTTTCATATATTTTAAATTCATTACACACAACTGAAGTAGTTCAAGCCTTTTATTGTTTTAACCTCCCTGGCGGTTTGTTAAAATCCGCCAGGGGGCAGCAAATACCTTGTTTTTATTTATTTTTTTTCATGTAGCGAGACAATGTCTCGCTACATGATAGCCGCTGCTGAGCGGCATCCCCCCAGCCATGGCGACGGTCATCGACGTTGTGACGTCAAAGGGGAATTCCGATCCACCCCACAGCGCTGCCTGGCACTGATTGGCCAGGCAGCGCACGGGGTCTGGGGGGGGGGCGGCTGCGGTGACGGATATAGCGGTGGATCGGCGGGTAGCGGCGGCGATCGGAGGTTACACGCAGCTAGCAAAGTGCTAGCTGCGTGTAACTAAAAAAATTATGCAAATCGGCCCAGCGGGGTCTGAGTGGTGCCTCCCAGCAGCATAGCCCGAGCTCAGCTCGGGCTTACCGCCAGGGAGGTTAATATTGATGATTTTGGCATACAGCTCATGAAAACCCAAAATTCCTATCTCAAAAAATTAGCATATTTCATCCGACCAATAAAAGAAAAGTGTTTTTAAAACAAAAAAAGTCAACCTTCAAATAATTATGTTCAGTTATGCACTCAATACGTGGTTGGGAATCCTTTTGCAGAAATGACTGCTTCAATGCGGCGTGGCATGGAGGCAATCAGCCTGTGGCACTGCTCAGGTGTTATGGAGGCCCAGGATGCTTCGATAGCGGCCTTAAGCTCATCCAGAGTGTTGGGTCTTGCGTCTCTCAACTTTCTCTTAACAATTTCCCACAGAATCTCTATGGGGTTCAGGTCAGGAGAATTGGCAGGCCAATTGAGCACAGTAATACCATGGTGAGTAAACCATTTACCAGTAGTTTTGGCACTGTGCACAGGTGCCAGGTCGTGCTGAAAAATGAAATCTTCATCTCCATAAAAAGCTTTTCAGCAGATGGAAGCATGAAGTGATCCAAAATCTCCTGATAGCTAGCTGCATTGACCCTGCCCTTGATAAAACACAGTGGACCAACACCAGCAGCTGACATGGCACCCCAGACCATCACTGACTGTGGGTACTTGACACTGGACTTCAGGCATTTTGGCATTTCCCTCTCTCCAGTCTTCCTCCCGACTGTGGCACCTTGATTTCCGAATGACATGCAAAAGTTGCTTTTATCTGAAAAAAGTACTTTGGACCACTGAGCAACAGTCCAGTGCTGCTTCTCTGTAGCCCAGGTCAGGCGCTTCTGCCGCTGTTTCTGGTTCAAAAGTGGCTTGACCTGGGAAATGCGGCACCTGTAGCCCATTTCCTGCACACGCCTGTACACGGTGGCTCTGAATGTTTCTACTCCAGACTCAGTCCACTGCTTCCGCAGGTCCCCCAAGGTCTGGAATCGGTCCTTCTCCACAACCTTCCTCAGGGTCCGGTCACCTCTTCTCGTTGTGCAGCATTTTCTGCCACACTTTTTCCTTCCCACAGACTTCCCACTGAGGTGCCTTGATACAGCACTCTAGAAACAGCCTATTCGTTCAGAAATTTTTTTCTGTGTCTTACCCTCTTGCATGAGGGTGTCAATGATGGCCTTCTGGACAGCAGTCAGGTCGGCAGTCTTACCCATGATTGCGGTTTTGAGTAATGAACCAGGCTGGGAGTTTTTAAAAGCCTCAGGAATGTTTTGCAGGTGTTTAGAGTTAATTAGTTGATTCAGATGATTAGGTTAATAGCTCGTTTAGAGAACCTTTTCATGATATGCTTAATTTTTGAGATAGGAATTTTGGGTTTTCATGAGCTGTATGCCAAAATCATCAATATTAAAACAATAAAAGGCTTGAACTACTTCAGTTGTGTGTAATGAATCTAAAACATATGAAAGTCTAATGTTTATCAGTACATTACAGAAAATAATGAACTTTATCACAATATGCTAATTTCTTGAGAAGGACCTGTACTGAATCTAAAGGTGCCCATACACTCGTCAGATTGGCAGCAGATAGATAAGAAATGCATCTGATGATCTATCTGATGCGTTTTTAGAACATTTTTTACCAGGATAGAATTCCAATAGATTTCAGTTTTAAATCTATTGAAATTCGATCTGATGGCATTTTTTTGCCATCAGATTTCCATTAAGGCCAATGCAAAATGATAAGCAATCTTATCAGATCGACCTAGATTTTCCACCCTGCCAGTTCGATGGAAAACCATCGAAATCGATCGAAATCGGCCATCGATCGGTCGATTGGCCAACTGATTGGCAATTGATCGATCGATTTGGATCGATCAGTTGGCCAGAAAATCGGCTGAGTGTATAGGCCCCTTTAGGGCCTCTATCCTTATCCTCCTAGATCTCTCCTCAGCTTTCGACACAGTGGACTTCCCTATCCTTCTTCAAATCCTCTTATCCATGGGCATTCAGGGTTTTGCCCTCTCCTGGCTTTTCTGTTATCTCGCTGATAGGACCTTCAGAGTCGCTCAGTCCGGCACCACCTCCTCTAGTCTCCATGTCCCCTCACTGTTGGAGTTCCCCGAGGCTCAGTCCTTGTACCTCTCCTTTTCGCTATCTACACTTATGGTCTTGGTCAGCTCATCAGTTCATTTGGTTTCCAGTACCACCTATACCTGACCACACCTAAGTCTACATTTCAGCTCCTGACTACTCCAATAGCTCGTGTTCCTGACTGTCTCAATGCTGGCAATCAAAAAAACGCTTCAGCAGTGGAACCCTATGAGGGTGGTTCCACTGCAGCACTTGTGTTCAGCGGCAATCAGTCTGTAGTATTTGTAGCGCAATTCTAGAGCAATTACATTGAAGGGATACAAGACCAAATCATTCTGGGAATTGTGGTAAAATTGCAGACTTCTGTGATTTTGGAAACTGCCCACACTTAGCACTGCGGAAGAGGTCCCATGTCTTACTGGTACAGCACATTTTTTATGAGAGTACCAAATATTGCATTTTTTAAAATTTACTATATATAGAGTTTAGAGATGAACACAAATTACGCATAATCATAACTTTGTTTGTAGTTTGCAATTACGATGCAAAGCTGTGATGCAAAATTTCTGAAAAAATTATTAATCTCGTTTGTAACTGTAGTCAGGTAATTTTCATAATTTTCAAATAATTGTGTGCTGACTTTAGCGGTTAATAGAAAAGCCCCATACATGCTATCATCAACAAAATTGCAACGTATGTTAAGGGAAATAGTAGAAAAAAGTCAAAAATGGGGATCAAGTTTCAAAAAGACTGTAGTTTTGAAAAAATCGATTTAAAAATTTAGCAGGATAAGCAGGTTAGCTGACTAATTTTCACCACTGGATTGCTAAAACAGGTATAGATATACTTTACATTATTTACATAGATACTGCATGCTGAAGGACTTCAGTTTTGGGCGAAGATATAACTAACACTCACAGAGCCCTATAGAAAAATGCCAATGGTCGCTTCTTACTCATTTTCCTGCTCCATGTCCTCCATAAGCATCTGTTTGGCACACATCAAGTTGGGCAGTGGTAGCCAGTGGTTTACTCCACATGTAATGCTTGGTACACACTATACAATTGTCTGGCAGATTTACCTGCCAGATGGATTATTTCCAACACTAGTGACCTTAGCCTGTTTAAAAATGGGCTCTAGGTCTATCATTGCCTCCACATGCAGGCTAGTGTTGGGCGAACAGTGTTCGCCACTGTTCGGGTTCTGCAGAACATCACCCTGTTCGGGTGATGTTCGAGTTCGGCCGAACACCTGACGGTGCTCGGCCAAACCGTTCGGCCACATGGCCGAACTAAGAGCGCATGGCCGAACGTTCCCCGAACGTTCGGCTAGCGCTGTGATTGGCCGAACGGGTCACGTGGTTCGGGCCCGAACGCGCTCTGATTGGCCGAACGGTCACGTGGTTCGGGTAAATAAATACCCGAACCACGTCATATCTCCGCCATTTGTCTGTGGGTTTAGCTTTGGGTAGGCAGGCAGGGTAGTTCGCTCTCCAGCCACGCTAGCCAGGGTCCCCCCCAGTCATTGTGTGTCGCTGCTGGGAACAGTAGTACACCGCTCGCTCAGCCACACTATATATAGCATTGTTTACTGCCACTGTGTACCTCGCTCAGCCACGCTATATATATAGCATTGTGTTTTCTGACACTCTGTGTACACGGCTTAGCCTGGCTATATATAGCATTGTGTGTACTGCCACTGTGCACCTCGCTCAGCCACGCTATATATAGCATTGTGTGTACTGCCACTGTGCACCTCGCTCAGCCACGCTATATATAGCATTGTGTGTACTGCCACTGTGCACCTCGCTCAGCCACGCTATATATATAGCATTGTGTTTTCTGACACTCTGTGTACACGGCTTAGCCTGACTAATATAGCATTGTGTGTACTGCCACTGTGCACCTCGCTCAGCCACGCTATATATAGCATTGTGTGTACTGCCACTGTGCACCTCGCTCAGCCACGCTATATATAGCATTGTGTGTACTGCCACTGTGCACCTCGCTCAGCCACGCTATATATAGCATTGTGTTTACTGCCACTCTGTGTACACCGCTCAGCCAGACTATATACCGTTGTTTACTGACACTCTGTGTACACCGCTCAGCCAGACTATATACCATTGTTTACTGACACTCTGTGTACACCGCTCAGCCAGACTATATACCATTGTTTACTGACACTCTGTGTACACGGCTCAGCCTGACTATAAAGCATTGTGTGTACTGCCACTGTGCACCTCGCTCAGCCACGCTATATATAGCATTGTGTTTTCTGACACTCTGTGTACACGGCTTAGCCTGACTATAAAGCATTGTGTGTACTGCCACTGTGCACCTCGCTCAGCCACGCTATATATAGCATTGTGTTTTCTGACACTCTGTGTACACGGCTTAGCCAGACTATATAGCATTGTGTGTACTGCCACTCTGTGTACACCGCTCAGCCAGACTATATAGCATTGTGTTTACTTCCACTCTTTGTCTGCTGGGCCTGGGAACAGTAGTACACCGCTCACCCGCCTCTGTATAGCATTGTGCTCTGTGTCGCTGCTGGGAATAGTGGTACTGTATAGCATTTCTGTGCTGCCACTGTACTGCTGCCAGTCAGCGTGTACTGTAAGGATAAGTGAAATGAGGAAGAAATCCGGTGAAAGAGGAAGGGGCAAGGGAAGAGGTGTTTCCCCTGACGGTTCACGTACAGGCCACAGGGGAGCACCCAAGAAAACCCACTCAATACCGCCCATGTTGTCCAGGACAACAACCCTCACAAATCCAAAAGAACAGGACCAGATAATTACTTGGATGATCTCTCAAGCGTCCAGCAGTGGGTTAAGCAGCACCAGCACATCACGCACGAGGTCCGAGTCCTCAGCCAGTTACAAGGAGCCAGTGGGCACAAAGCTGACACAACCGGCAGCGACACCACGCACACAACTGCCAGATAACCAGTCCTATGAATTACCTCAGGACACAATGGGGTATTCGCAGGAGCTATTCCCAGCCCAACAAACTTCCACCTATGAAAGGTCAATGGAGGAACAGCCAGAAATGTTGTGCCCGGATTCACAACCATTAACTGTGGGAAATGCACCGCGCACTGAAATACAAGGCGAGTCCGAGGAGGACTCGGAAACCCAAATCCCAGAGCAAGTTGGGCAGGAGGGGTTGCAATTGCAGGAGGTCGGCCGACAAGATCTGGAAGACGACGTTGGAGTGAGCTGCGCAGAGGTTGTTCTGGGAAGCTCTACTCCACGGCGGCGGCCCCCCACAATGACATATGACGAGTTTGAGGAGATGGAAGAGGAGGGTATGGACAATGTGGACAGAGACCCAGATTTTATTTGTGAACGAGAACATCGCCGTCGTAGCAGCAGCACAGATGAGTCTGTTGAAGAACCCACTGCTGCACGAGTTCGCCTTGTGCCACAAGGTAGGCGGCGCGCAATTTCAGGCACCACAAGCGTGGAAGTTAGAGTGAGAGGCAAAAGAGGAGGAAACAGAAATCGCCAGCAAGGAGGCAGGTGCTCCAAAGTCTGGGCTTTCTTTGAAGACTGCACTGAGGATGTTACCATGGCGATTTGCAAGGTGTGCAAGACTCGCCTGAGCAGGGGGAAAAGTATTAACAACCTCTCCACCACCAGCATGAGCCGCCACATGCTATCCAAACATCCCACTCTGTGGGCAAACGCGGCAGGACAGGGTACCAGCAACACTGCCTCCCTTGGGTTCACCAGACTCACCACCAGACCCGCCTCAGCAGCAGCAGTAGCCCAGCCATTGCGTGGTTCACAACATTCACAAACATCAGACGACGCTGACACTGTCACTTTCCGGAGTAGTGCTCTTGAGGTCTCCCAGTGTTCATCAAACACAACAACCAACAGCCCTTCCGTGTGCAGCGCTACGGTTCAGTTGTCTGTGTCGGAGATGTTTGAGCGCAAGAGAAAATTGCCAGCAAATGACCCCCGGGCCGTGGCAGTAACAGCCAGCATAGCCAAGCTTCTGGCCTGCGAAATGCTGCCATATCGAGTGGTGGAGACAAACAGCTTCAAGGGCATGATGTCAGTGGCCATCCCACGTTACGTGGTTCCCAGCCGCTACCACTTTGCGCGCTCTGCAGTGCCTGAGTTGCATGAGCACGTGGTCAGCAAAATAACCCGAAGCTTGAAGAATGCCGTTGCCTGCAAGGTTCACCTCACCACTGACACCTGGACGAGTGCGTTCGGCCAGGGTCGATACATCTCCCTTACCGCGCACTGGGTGAACCTTGTGGAGCCTGGCAGCGATTCCTCACCTGCTACGGCGCGGGTGTTGCCCACGCCGCAAACAGCTGCACCGCCGTCCCTCCCACTGGATAACAACAGCAGCACCTACCTCTCTGACTCCTTCTCCTCCAACGCATCTCAAAGCTGTACCTCTTTCGGAAACGCTAACCCAGCAGCAGTAGGATCGTGGAAGCAGTGCAGCACAGCTGTTGGCATGCGTCAGCAAGCGTTGCTGAAGCTGATCTGCCTTGGGGATAAGCAGCACACAGGGGAGGAAATTTGGAGGGGAATAAAGGAACAGACGGATTTGTGGCTGGCACCGCTGGACCTGAAACCGGGCATGGTTGTGTGTGATAATGGGAGTAATCTCATTCGCGCTTTAAGGTTGGCTAAGCTGACACACATCCCTTGCCTGGCGCACGTGATGAACCTAGTAGTTCAGCGGTTCCTGAGGACATACCCAGGCGTGGCCGATCTTCTGTTGAAGGTGCGTCGAGTGGCCAAACATTGTAGAAATTCCAGTACTGCTTCGGGGGCACTCGCCAAGATGCAGGAGCGCTTCAATCTCCCCCACCATCGCTTGCTGTGTGATGTCCCTACGCGCTGGAATTCTACGCTGCACATGCTAGCACGCTTTTGTGAGCAGAAGAGTGCAGTGGTCCAGTACATGACGGCGCAGTACCGAGGCGCATCCGGACAGCTGCCAAGCTTCTGTGGATCCGATTGGGCCAACATGTTGGACCTCTGCCAAGTCCTCCAAAATTTTGAGCAATCCACGTTGCTTGTGAGCAGTGACAACTCTTCAGTCAGCATTGCCATACCACTGCTGTGTTTACTGAAGAGGTCGATGTTAAAAATCAAGGAAACAGCTGTCATGATGCAACTGGGGGAATCTGAAGGAGAAAACGATCAGCGTGATGGTACCAACATCAGGCCATCCGCCTCAGGGAACGCTGGCCCCAGCAGCTATGACGAAGAAGAGGAGGAGGAACAGCTGGAGTTGGAGCAGGAATTTCATGCCACCACTGACGAGGGCCAGAACGGTGCACGTTGGACTTCCACAATTCAACGCGAATGGTCAGCAGAAGCAGACCAGGAGGAAGGTGACGACTATGATGCATCACAACAACTATCACAACGCTCACAAGAGGATGATGAGGATTCTGGTAGGACTCTGGCACACATGGCTCAATTCATGCTAGACTGCATTGAACGTGACCCACGCATTGTGCGCATTCTGGACAACACCAATTACTGGGTTTATACCCTTCTGGATCCACGGTACAAACACAATGTTCCAAAACTGCTTGAAGAAAGAGTCAGACAGGTCAAAATGGAAGAATACCAGCAGGCCCTTGTGGAGACTTTAGAGAGGAGATTGACATCCTCCCCCTCCTCTAGCCAGTTGTACGCAGACAGACTGACTTCCGCAAACCCAGGACGACCAGGAGGGCAGCAAACAACGCAAGCCGCAGCTAGTACCCAAAAGGGAACGGTATCGGCAGTGTCCTTGGAGTGGAAAAATTTTCTGACACCCATGCAGCAGCAGCCCACTGAACAGCAAGCGTGCAGATCCACCTCCAACACCGATCGCCTGGAGAAGATGGTCAAGGACTACATGTCAGATGACGTAGCTGTGTCGAACAATCCATCTGCACCCTTCAACTATTGGGTATCGAAGCTAGACACCTGGCACGAACTGGCAATGTACGCAATAGAGGTGCTGGCTTGCCCGGCAGCCAGCGTTATGTCGGAACGCTGTTTCAGTGCTGCCGGAGGCATCGTCACAGATCGGCGTATCCGCCTCTCTACAGAAAATGCAGACCGTCTGACTCAAATTAAAATGAATCAATCCTGGATTGGAAATGACTACGCAACACTCCAGGACCCCAACCAAGTAACATGACCAATGAACATCTGGGATGGTGTAGCGTTTCCGGTCCCTGTTTATTGAACCTCTCATCTGTATTACATTTATGACTGCATGGCGGCAAAAAGCATTGCTGCTATATCCGCACGCTTTTTGTCCTCATGCAAGGCCTGGGTTGTTGTGTCTCAAAAACCGTGGCCTTCTCCTCCTGCGCCTGCTCCTGTTCCATCACGTCTGCTGCTGCTGGGTTAGCGTTGCCGCGTGGTCCCTGTTTATTGAACCACTTATCTTTATTACATTTATGACTGCATGGCGGTACAAAGCATGCTATCCGCACGCTTCTTGCCCTCATGCAAGGCCTGGGTTGTTGTGTCTCACAAAGCGTGGCCTTCTCCTCCTGCGCCTCCTCCTGTTCCATCACGTCTGCTGCTACTGGGTTAGCGTTGCCGCGTGGTCCCTGTTTATTGAACCACTTATCTTTATTACATTTATGACTGCATGGCGGTACAAAGCATGCTATCCGCACGCTTCTTGCCCTCATGCAAGGCCTGGGTTGTTGTGTCTCACAAAGCGTGGCCTTCTCCTCCTGCGCCTCCTCCTGTTCCATCACGTCTGCTGCTGCTGGGTTAGCGTTGCCGCGTGGTCCCTGTTTATTGAACCACTTATCTTTATTACATTTATGACTGCATGGCGGTACAAAGCATGCTATCCGCACGCTTCTTGCCCTCATGCAAGGCCTGGGTTGTTGTGTCTCACAAAGCGTGGCCTTCTCCTCCTGCGCCTCCTCCTGTTCCATCACGTCTGCTGCTGCTGGGTTAGCGTTGCCGCGTGGTCCCTGTTTATTGAACCACTTATCTTTATTACATTTATGACTGCATGGCGGTACAAAGCATGCTATCCGCACGCTTTTTGTCCTCATGCAAGGCCTGGGTTGTTGTGTCTCACAAAGCGTGGCCTTCTCCTCCTGCGCCTCCTCCTGTTCCATCACGTGTGCTGCTGCTGGGTTAGCGTTACCGGTCCCTTTTCCTGGAACCTCTTATATGTATTACATTTATGACTGCATGCCGACAAAAAGCATGTTACCTGTGCAAAGAAAACAGACATTTCCCGCATTTAAAAGACAGTTTTCCCTTTGAAACTTTAAAATCGATTTTCTCAAAAACTATAAGCTCTTTTTGCTAATTTTTTTTCCTCTTGTACCCACTCCCAAGGTGCACATACCCTGTAAATTTGGGGTATGTAGCATGTAAGGAGGCTTTACAAACCACAAAAGTTCGGGTCCCCATTGACTTCCATTATGTTCGGAGTTCGGGTCGAACACCCGAACATCGCGGCCATGTTCGGCCTGTTCGGCCCGAACCCGAACATCTAGATGTTCGCCCAACACTAATGCAGGCGCTTGCACTGGCCGGCCGCGCGCATGCTCACCTGCTGGCAGCGCACGCGCACACCCGCCTGCTGCACGTGCACACCCGGCCACCCGGCAGGCTCCCTGGCCCGTCCTGCTCCTGTCCCAGGCTGTCCCTGTGGCACATGCGCAGTAGCGCAAATGCAGGGACACCCACCCACAGGGACAGGACACAGAGACACAGGGGTTTTATTATTTCCAACATGTCCGATCTGAATATCGATTAATTTCTCGATTATCCAATAGTCAGCAGAGGTACAAAGGATGAAATCTGTGGACACTCTCAATCATTTTCTCCTAAAGAAACTGCATTACAGATTTTACATTCTATCTATAAGAAGACAGTAAGCAAACCTACAGTTTTCTATGTTCCTGAACAGCAGGACAGTTTTCCCGGGAGACATGATAGCTTGATATCTCTGTCAATCTGCACTGGAAGCTTCAGAACTCTTGTTGGAATTGTTTAACTATGATAATCCAACATTTCTGTGGGGTCTGTATTCAAATGCTCTCTTCCCCTCCCAATTAAGGCATTATACAGCATTATACAGCATAATAGCCTATAATAATAATACATCTGCAATTGTCTTTCCACAGGATGGCGTGAAATGATTCATAGCCTCCTACCGAGAGGAGGCCTGTTTATCTCACTCTGTCTCTTTTCTTGCTTTTTATCGCTGCTGACAGATATGTCATTTTAATCTGAGCACCGTAAGATTTAGTGCTGTGCTCTATGTAATGACTTCTAATGAGTCCCCGGGCTCCCATTAAGTGTTCTCTTATATATAATGTGCGCTATAAAACAGAGGGATTTGATCAGAAAATACAGCCTCACTTACTGTTGTGTAAATTGAGGGAGACAGAAGTATTGTGCATTTCACTGGCCATTTATGTTACATGGAGAAATGAGCAGATTGATTGCAGCAAACTGGCATTCAACCCAGATTAGGAAGACTCATAGAGAGCCGAGGTTTGCTATGACATTCATTGTATAGTCGATCAAGTAAGCCGGTGTGCTTTTCCATTAAAGGGAAGGTTCGGGGAGGGCTGTAAAAAAATAAAAATAAAAATCCACTTACCTGGGGCTTCCTCCAGCCCGTGGCAGGCAGGAGGTGCCCTCGCCGCCGCTCCGCAGGCTCCCGGTGGCCTCCGGTGGCCGACCCGACCTGGCCAGGCCGGCTGCCAGGTCGGGCTCTTCTGCGCTCCAAATGCCGGCACTTCTGCGTCCCACGCAGACGCGCTGACGTCATCGGACGTCCGCCGGGCTGTACTGCGCAGGCGCAGAACTACTGCGCCTGCGCAGTACAGCCCGGCGGACGTCCGATGACGTCAGCGCGTCCACGTGGGACGCAGAAGTGCCGGCATTTGGAGCGCAGAAGAGCCCGACCTGGCAGCCGGCCTGGCCAGGTCGGGTCGGCCACCGGAGGCCACCGGGAGCCTGCGGAGCGGCGGCGAGGGCACCTCCTGCCTGCCACGGGCTGGAGGAAGCCCCAGGTAAGTGGATTTTTATTTTTATTTTTTTACAGCCCTCCCCGAACCTTCCCTTTAAAGAGAACAAGGGAGCGCTTTGATGTGGTTGGTCAACTTATACAGTTATTTCAATAGTAATTAACTAAGAAATCCAGCCTATTTACCTTATACATAACTATAACACAATTCACCGCAGTGGAAGAGTCCAGTACTTGATATTTTTTATGCAAACTATTATGAAAGCTAATATCCTCCATAGTGCAATCAATGCAGCATTTGTTTGGATGCAAGGTGTGCATTAACCACTTTACCCCCATGCATACGAATTTCTCCGTCCCTTTTTCCATCCTTTCACCCCCAGGGACGGAGAAATCCGTACTTTCCGCACTCCCGCCGCTGCCCACGCTCCCGCTCGCTCTAGCGCGCACTCCCCCTTGCAAACACGCCGCCGGCCACTCGCCCAGAGAGCAATGAACAGGAAAATCCATTCCCGTTCGTTGATCTAAGCCCCGCAATGATCCGCTGCTTCTCCGCTAAGCAGCGCGATCATTGTGAAAAAAGAAAACTTTCTCAGCCTCCTAGTACTTCCTGCAAGCGTCCGGAAGGACACTTGCAGGTTGCATTGAGCAAAAACTTACTGTTGCCATCTTGTGGCGAAATAGTAAAACTACACCCTAAAGCATTTTTTACATACAAATAAATGTTTTACACAAAAAATTAACTCCTTACCTCCCACACTCCCCAATTTTTTTTTTGTAATTAAAATAAATAAATAAAATTACAATTAAAAAAAATACATAAATAGTTACCTTAGGGACTGAACTTTTTAAATATTTATGTCAAGATGGTATAACACTGTAACTGTAACGATCGGTGTCAGCACACAGAGAGAATCTGATTATTGGCGATCTGCAGTATCGCCAAGAATGCAGATATATACCTGATTATTGGTGATCTGCAGAATCACCGATAATACAGATATAGTGCTAACCTCTGGACACCCAGCAAAGAAACACAATAAATACAGTGCTATATCACAGAAGTGTGGAAATATCCACCACACGGCAATTCCTCAGAGGTGTGGTTACCTCTGAATGGGAACCCCGTGAGTGAGATCCTCTAACCAGGCAGAGTAAGGAATCTCGACCCCTAGCAGCAATCGTCTGCTTGGGGCAGGCGTCTCGGAGAGGCAAGCCTCAGAGATAACCCTCCAGTGGGAGACGTTCCACTGAAGGGAGAAAGGTCAGACAGGCAAGGGTTCAGCAACAGAGATGGCGGCAGCGGTACAGGAGCAGAAGGCAGGAGAGTAATCGGTAATCAGGCAGAGGTCGGCAACAAGAATCAGATAGGCAGAGGTACAATAGCGTAGAGAGAGAGTAGTCAAGGATAGCCGGAGTCAAAACACAGATACAATATCAAATACAATCCTAACTAAGGTGTGAAATCCTTAGTATCAACACCAGGGCACTGAGCTAAGGTCTGAGCGCTAACACAGCAATGTATTCACGACAGCAGACAAGGAGCAACTGAAGAAAGACTCCTTATATGCTGGGAGCGCATCTGCAGTGCCACCCAGCCGCCCAGCCAATCCTCAGTGCTCCAGCAGTCAGTTGACTGGAGAGTCAGCTGACCCTCCTACGTAGGAGGTATACCTCCTGCCTCTTTGCGCGCGCGTGACCCTTTGCCTCTGTGTAGCAGAGAGGCCAGGCCCGGGGTCCGCGCGCGAATGCGTGCTGAAGGCTGCCGGCTGCACCACCGGACCCGCCGCCAAGTCGCCAGCCACGGCGGCGGTGTCCCCACCAGCCCGTGCCAGCAGTTCCGCATGTGAGGCGGAACTTGCTGGCTGGGAAGAGGAGACCGTTGCCATGCTGCCCCGCGTGGCGGCGTCTCCGCGGATTCTCACAGTACCCCCCCCCCCCCTTGAGGAGTGGACTCCGGACACTTCCTACACGGTTTCTCAGGATGTAAGTGATTAAATCTTCCTCAATCTTTCAGCATGCATGCGATCCTCTGGAACCCATGACCTGTCCTCTACACCATACCCCTTCGAGTGGACCAGATACTGGAGCGAATTCTGCACTAGACGAGAATCCAAAATCTTTTCAACTTCAAACTCTGTCTGGCCCTCTACCACGACTGGGGGGGGGGAGGGAGGAACCCACATACACTGCTGGTTTCAGTAAGGAGACGTGGAACTATCTCCCACATCTCATACTGGCTGGAAGATCAATGACATAAGAAACATCATTGATCCTTTTGACCACCGGATAAGGCCCTATGAACCTAGGACCCAACTTGGTGGACGGTTGTCTGAGTGCCAAATGTTTGGTTGACACCAACACCTTGTCTCCTGGAGCAAAGTGCCACTCAGCAGACCATCTCTTATCGGCATGTTTCTTTTGTCTCTGTCACAGGAGCCCTAGTGGCTGACCGCCCTTAGCCTTCTAAACGGTGCCAGCGCACAGATCGTGCGAACTCTGGTCGCAGTCAATGCGCAGGAACCGTTAAGAATTAGCCGCAGACAACTCAGAAGGGAGCCTGTGAGACACGGGTGATTACAACTTCACCCACTGGTTCAGAGTAAACTGCCACCACCGCGGTTACCATGGGACCGTGGAGCCCATTAACTGACTAATCCTGCGAATAAAACGGTTAAACACACGATATTCTGTCTAGCCAACAACAAACAAACAGTAGCGTATCTTCAGAGACCCGGGATCAGTTCTGTGTGTGCTGATAAGCAGGGTAGCAGACAGTGAATGACTTGGAGGAAGTCTTTTATTCACAGCAATATAAATAATTAATATATACAGACAATTATTAAAATTAACAATTATTAAAACAGTAATAGCCAGTATGAAAAATAAAAGAAGGGAGAAAAATACTTAGTTCCTGGAAAGATGTCCTTTTTGTGGGAAAACAGAGTTCTGGGTTTTCAATTTGAGTTCAGAGTTCAGACCAGGTGGATGCCAGCATATCCTCAAGCTGGCATCTGATGAGCTCAAGATGTTTCAGTGTGGAGGACACTGAGTTTGGGTCCTCTGCCATTCTTATGCCCCTGCTTCAGTAGGAGGGAGTGAGGGCGGGGAGCCATACACCCCCTTAGAAGATGAGATGAACCCTCTCCTGGTACTGGGGGCTAGAAATCATATCTACCCATATATGGGCTCTATCTCACAGAACCGTACAGGTCAGGGCAGATTTATTAACATTTTCAGGTCTGTCTCGATTTACCCAGCGCCCTGATACCAGACATGAGGGGTGGGACCCCTGTGGTATCATCAGGCACTTTCAAACTGCCTAACTGGCAGTCCTTACCTCAGAATGTTCTGAAACTTCCTCAGAACCAGCACCGGGGCTCATGCTACACTTCCCCCACGTTTGGCGAAACTGCCATCTCAGGAACCCCAGAAATATGACAGATCTGGGAAGTTATGGATTTGCTATGAGACTCAGGTTATTCCCAGGCAAAGGCTCTTTGAAGTTTGGAGCAGCCAGCGAGGTGTCGCCTCCCCTGCTGGGAATGAGCCAGTGGGTCTGGCTTTTAGCCCAACTAGATTGCTTCTGCCATGGTGCTTGTCACCTTATACCTGATGGATGGGCCATCAGCACAGCTTGAGGCCAGGGACTCTCTGGGGCAGATTAGGCTCAGGCTCATTAGCATATCAAAAGAGCCATCCAGCCTTTAGGATGGTGCTCTCTTTGCTAAGAAAAGGACTTCAGCTGTCCCTACACACTCAACCCAGGTTGTACCGATTTGAAGCCCAATCGATGCAGGGAATCGAGTGCGATTGCTTTTCCTTCACGGGCGGTTCCAGGACGCGCCTGCGGCCCCGCAACCGTCCGTGACAGCCCTCCCTGGGGAGAAGGCAGATAGACATTCATCAGCAAGATGTGTGTCGTTGCCGCTAATCTGTGAGATCTGATCTAGTCCCCCGTTGGCGTTCTGGGGTCGGCTGCCCGCTGCGTGTCGGCCAACCTGGCTGACGGGTCTCGGGTTGCCGGTGCGGCGGGGAAACCTATTGGAGCCTGTGGCTCGGTTCCCCTGGACCGGGCGCGGTCTGCTACCCTCAGGGTTGACCCGACATGGACCATTCTGGACAGGGCGTTTGCGCCACTGCAGTCGGACGTGGTGTCTGCCGGGACTGCTGACAACGGGCAGTGGGTTGGTTAGGTCAACAGCCAGCCCACGCGGGGTTCCCCTGCTAAGTGGCTGTGGACCTAAGGGAACCCCGCGGGGATCCCTGGAACTTCCCAGCTCCGGACAGACGGCACATGCTCTGCAGTAGTTTGCTACATCCCTGTTCATCCGGGGCCAATAAAACTGTTTCCGAATACCGGCAAGTGTCTTGCGGACCCCTGAGTGCCCTGTCAGAGGATTACCATGTGCGGATTTCAGCACATGTCCCCTGAACGCACTCGGGACCACAAGCCATTTGGTATTCGCGTGGGATCTACCTGTAGGGGACTGTACAGACTCACTGTACAGTCTCCCACCTTCCCAGTACACCTTGAAAGCGGCCCCGTCTGCGAGGGGCTCAACGGCTTGCTGCCTGAGCACCTCCAGGCTTGGGTCACGTTGTAGTGCGGCTGAGAATACGGCGCTGTCAGTTTCAGCCAACTGGCTCATGTCACACGAGGCCAGCGGCTGAAAGGTCTCATTCCTGCGGTCAGAGGAGGGGAAGGAGGCCGGAACCCCCTCCACCTGTTCTGAGCTCGGGTTCTGAGCAGTGCAGCTGCGCGGTACTGCTAGCACAGGTACACTGTCAGAATGGCACAGACGGACATTACTCAAATCATCATTGCATGCAGTAATGACATTGACAGGTATAGACATTTTTTCATTACAGACAGGTTGTACAGTAAACTCAGGTACAGTTACAGCATCATCACAACAGACAGTCTGTACATCAAACTCAGGTGCCTTTGAAGCAGGCACTATTGAACCTGGTACCCTTGAACTGGGCACATTCAACCCACCTCCCCCTGGTGCTCCCCCAAGTGTATAAAGTACCTGGTGGTGGGTGGAGAGTCCGTCTCCTTCCGTGAGCGACAAGGCGGTCGTGGCAGGTTCATAGTAGGACACAAGCTTGCCCAAATCAGTCCCCAGCAACACAGGGACTGGGAGATCCTTCATAACCCCAACAACCCTTTCTTGGATTCCTCCCACTCCCCAATCCAGCTTCACTGTCGCGTGGGCTATGTGAAAAAGGGTGCCCTCTACTCCAGTAAGGGCAAGGGATCGGCTGGAGCTGATGCTCTCCTTTGGCACAAGATGTGAGTGAACTAACGTGATGTCAGCTCCGGTGTCTCGAAATCCGGTGACAACTTTGCCGTTCACTCTAACAAGTTGCTTCTGGTCGGTTCGGTCGCGGATTTCCTTTCCGCGGGCAAACAGGACAAAATCTGATGATCCAGGCTGTGGTTCGCTGGCGGGCTGCCTCTGCTGTGGGTGAGGTGCAGGTGATGCAGATGATCCAGGTGCTGGTGGTGTCTGTCTCCGCTCCGGACAGTCGAATTTCATGTGTCCGGGCTGGCGGCAGTAGTGACAGGTGACCTCTCCAGGCGCTGCAGGCCTGGGTGCAGCAGCTGCGCTGGGTGGTCTCTGTGGCGGACGGCTCACAGGGGCAGGAGGGTCTGCCGAGGTATTGGGCTGACCTCCTCTCCAGCTGGATGGGACAGTTCTGCGGGTATCAGCCACCCGGGTAGTTGCAAAAGTCTCAGCAAGGTCTGCAGTGACAGTTGCTGAAGCCGGCCTGCGTTCTAGCACAAACTGGCGTACATCAGCAGGGCAAATGTTCAGTCGTCTGCAAGACCCGTACAGACCCAGCCAATTGGTTGATCTGAGTCTGTTGCGAATTAACCACCTCAATGAGGTTGTTAAGTGAGGTGGTTAGAGTTGGTTAGAGTCTCGATCTGACTGCGTAGTGCTTCCATACTAGTGGTCTGCTGTTCTGTAATGATCGGTGTCAGCACACAGAGAGAATCTGATTATTGGCGATCTGCAGTATCGCCAAGAATGCAGATATATACCTGATTATTGGCGATCTGCAGAATCACTGATAATACAGATATATTGCTAAACTCTGGACACCCAGCAAAGAAACACAATAAATGAAGTGCTATATCACAGAAGTGTGGAAATATCCACCACACGGCAATTCCTCAGAGGTGTGGTTACCTCTGAATGGGAACCCTGTGAGTGAGATCCTCTAACCAGGCAGAGTGAGGAATCTTGACCCCTAGCAGCAATCGTCTGCTTGGGGCAGGCGTCTCGGAGAGGCAAGCCTCAGAGATAACCCTCCAGTGGGAGACGTTCCACTGAAGGGAGAAAGGTCAGACAGGCAAGGGTTCAGCAACAGAGATGGCGGCAGCGGTACAGGAGCGGAAGGCAGGAGAGTAATCGGTAATCAGGCAGAGGTCGGCAACAAGAATCAGATAGGCAGAGGTACAATAGCGTAGAGAGAGAGAGTAGTCAAGGATAGCCGGAGTCAAAACACAGATACAATATCAAATACAATCCTAACTAAGGTGTGAAATCCTTAGTATCAACACCAGGGTACTGAGCTAAGGTCTGAGCGCTAACACAGCAATGTATTCACGACAGCAGACAAGGAGCAACTGAAGAAAGGCTCCTTATATGCTGGGAGCGCATCTGCAGTGCCACCCACCCGCCTAGCCAATCCTCAGTGCTCCAGCAGTCAGCTGACTGGAGAGTCAGCTGACCCTCCTACGTAGGAGGTATACCTCCTGCCTCCTTGCGCGCGTGTGACCCTTTGCCTCTGTGTAGCAGAGAGGCCAGGCCCGGGGTCCGCGCGCGAACGCGTGCTGAAGGCTGCCGGCTGCACCACCGGACCCACCGCCAAGTCGCCAGCCGCGGCGGCGGTGTCCCCACCAGCCCGTGCCAGCAGTTCCGCATGTGAGGCGGAACTTGCTGGCTGGGAAGCGGAGACCGCCGCCATGCTGCCCCATGATTCTCACAGTTACTTTATAAACTATGGGCTTGTAATTAGGGATGGACGCAAAACTAAAAAAAAAGCAACTTTATTTCCAATTAAAATATTGGCGCCAAACATTGTGATAGAGACATAGTTTAAACGGTTTTATAACCGGGACAAATGGGCAAATACATTTAATGGGTTTTAATTACCGTAGCATGCATTATTTGAAAACTATAAAGGCCGAAAACTGAAAAATATTTTTTTCCCCACATTTTTTCCTATTTTTCCATTAAAACACATTTAGAATAAAATAATTCTTGGCATAATGTCCCACCTAAAGAAAGCCTAATTGGTGACGAAAAAAACAAGATATAGGTCATTTCATTGTGATAAGCAATGATAAAGTTATAGACGAATGAATGGAAGGAGCGCTGAAAGGTGAAAACTGCTCTGGTGGTCAAGGGGTAAAACCCATTAGTTGGGAAGTGGTTAACCATTAAAGGACAATGGAAGTGAGAAGAATATGGAGACTGCCATATTTATTTACTTTTAAACAATGCCAGTTGCCTGGCAGCCCTGCTGGTCTATTTGGCTGCAGTCATGTCTGCATAACACCAGAAACAAGCATGCAGTTAATCTTATCAGAGCTGACAATAATGTCCGAAACACCTGATCTGCTGCATGCTTGTTCAGGGTCTATGGCTAAAAGTATTAGAGGCAAAGGAACAGCAGAATTGCTAGGTAACTGGTATTGCTTAAAGGGAAATTAAATATGGCAGCCTTCATAACCCTCTCACTTTAGCTGTCCTTTAGATATGGCATGTCTAATGTTTTTGAAATGTGCAGCTCCCTCCTTTTGGTCTTTGCTATGTAATGTAACTATCAGGCTAGCTGCTCCAAACCTGTAATCCTGTGTTTGCATGGTAAGTTCATGCATATGATTTGCATCTGTTTTAAATGCAATGTGTAGTTAGCCTATTACAGGTTTGTGAAGTTAGCAGCCTATTAGTGTTGTAGGTTGCGCAGGCCTCTCTCCTTGCTACAATACATACTGTATATAAGGAAATACCAGTTTATTTTGATGAACAATAATCAAAACTCAAGCAATGAAACTACCTACCAAGGTGAATATTGTATAGGAAGGAATAGGTGGAATTTGTTTCTCTGTTAAATTCTACTATTTGAGCAGAACTGCTGGTGATCAGGGGCGTAACAATAGGCGATGCAGCCCCAGCACCCGCGGGGCCCGTTCAGGGATGTTTTTGGGGGCAGGAGGGGTCGCAGCATGAGGGGAGAGAATTGCACATCAGCGGGGAGGGGGACATTCCCCCCCTCCCTCACCTCGAGCTCTTCGCTCGGCGCTCCCCCTCCACCATCCATTACTGGCAGCAGCGGCAGCAACACATACCTCCATCCATCACGGAGCTAAACAGAAAGTAGCGTGAAGCACTTAGAGATCAGAACCTCCGGCGGTGGATGGAGGTATGTGTCATTCCTGCCGCTGACAGTGATAGATGTTGGAGGGGGAGCACTGAGAGGACAGTCCAAGGTGAGAAGGGGGGCTGTCCTCCCTCCCCGCTGATGTCCAATGCTCTCCTCTTCTGCTGTGACATCTATTGCCCCCTAAAATGGCTCTGAGCGGGCACCCAGTGGGAGGGCCCATCCAAATTCTTGCAGGGGGGCCCGGTGACATCTAGTTACGCCCCTTCTGGTGATTGTGTTTTTCTTTTATACATAGAGGAAGTAGAGTAGACCTGCAGAAGTACTGTATTTAAATGTCTGACTGGCAGCTCTTTAAAGCGGGATTGTCACCATAAAAATCAATTTTCAACAGTAACTGGTCTGAGTGTATTAAGTGATAAAGATGCTAATCCTGCATTCAAAACTTTCAAAACTTTTTCTGCTGTTATGGTTTGGAGCTTAGGAGCACTGGCCCTTTAATTGCCATTGCCATCGGCTGGCAAAACAGTTGCATGCTGGGGGGTCTTTGTATCTATAATATATTCCTCCTCTTCCCTTTATTTTCCCCTCCGTCTAATGACATAAGACAGTGCACTTCCTAGTATAGACCTCAGTGGGAGTGTCTGAAGACTCAGGGAGGAGGGTGGGTAATGAATACACAACTAGCAAGAGGAGAAAAAAGAATGAGGGAGGAAATTATGTCAATGATGAGCGGGGAAGGCTGTCTATTAACACACTCGTGCCTCCGGGCTTATGTGCCTAGTGTACTTAGTGCTAAATCTAGCCCTAAGCCTTATTCTCCAGGCAGGTAGTGGTTGCATTGATCACTGGAAAATTTACTTTCTAAATAGGTTTTTTTTCCACAAAGGATATCATCTCTAAAAATACAGATTTATGTTAAATTAGTCCAAAAGGAGGAGCCAGTGAGTATGTGCCATGTGCTCACCTTTTAAATCAAAGCTCTGGACATCTGTGCTGCTGAAAATGTGTCCAACATCAGCTAATAAAGAGGCTTACAGACAGACAAGAATGAATCCCACACTTAATGCCTATTATGCCAGAAAAACTAGTGTGGAGTTGAGCTTTAATGGTACATGAGTTTAGCATAGCACAAGGAGTTGGGCTTAAAGCGGACCCAAACCAAACATTTTTATTTCAAAATATTTAGTTGCACAACTCTGGCACATACAAAGATAAATAAACACTCCTTTAAGCCTATGAGCATTTCAGTGAATGCTTTACACCCTTCTCTTTTCACAACTAGGGTTATACAGGTGGAAGCCATTACTTCTGAGCTTAGCAGGAGGTTTTAGATCATGGGTGTGTTTGTCATCAGCTACCCTCCCTCACAGGGGCATCATCTATGTGAATTCTCACACAAGCTGAGATCACCTCCCCTGTGACATCATCAGTAGCAGCCTGCGTTTTGTTTTTTGTTTTTTATCTCCTCCACCAGAATGCCGGATTCTGTCCCGGCAATATGAAAGGAAGGGAGGGGTTCCTCCAATGAATGTAATATATCTTATATTTGTCATCATGCAGCTTAAAAAAGGCTGCTATTTATTATTATAATTTAGAAAATAGATTTTATTTCTGAAATCTTGTATTTTTAATTTGGGTCAACTTCAAATGGCACATTAGGTTAACCTATGTTGTGATTGATACCGTATGTGACTCACACTGCATGAATATTATCTATTAATTGCTGATACAATGCACACTTTTCTTCCTTTTCTATTAACACTCTTCCTCTAATTTAGCATTAGTAGCATCTTATACAAACTCGTTTCAAGTTGCCATAGCGATCAAATTCTTTGTCGACATAACAGCTTCCAAGTGCCTTGGAACATTAATGGTGTGAAAAAATGCTATTCTAGTGAAAGAGAATGAGATGAAAAAAAAAACATGCTAAACGAGGACTGGGAGATAATTCAAAAGGTTATGCCTCATAGTGTACAATCCTGCACCTTAAAGGTATCCTCTGTCAACAAATGTGTCTAATAAGGGAAATGTGTTTTCATATATAGGTCTAAGTCCAATAAAATTGGAGCGCACAGCAATTTTCCGGTACTAATGCTATGGTAAATAGCGGGCATTAAACTATCAACGTTAACCTGCATTACATGGGTAAGGTGTGTCCCAGGGGAGGAGGCAATGCAAGATGGGAGTAGGCGCCTCAATTGTGATACAATATGTAATGAGTGGAGGTAAGCAATAGGAACAGTCTTACCTCGTGATCAGAGCCCTCTGAAAAGGAGATACATAGCTCAGACACAGTCTCATATTAACCCGAGGAAGCGAACAGGTCCTGTGAAACGCATTGTCTTTTTACTGGTGTGTAACAATAAAAATCTTAATCTCTCTTATCACAAGGTAAAACTTTTCGTATTACTTACCTCAACTCACTACATATTGTATCACAATTGGTTTGCTTTCTCCCATCTTACATAAGAAAAAAGGCAATTGGAGACAGAGGAAAATAAAACTGAAGCTAGAAATAAAGGAAGCATAAGAAGGCAACACGCACTAAAGCCAGAAATTAGAGGAGCATGGCCACCTAACACTTTGTTTACTTTATTTCATGTTTCACTTAGTTACTAGAGCGATGGAACAGCAGTTGGGGTGCAAGTGGATGTGCTCCTCTGCCATCTGGCTTCAGTCGCTGTTACGCTCATGTGTTATGGAGGAACTCTTCTTTAGTAAAGATGCCGGGGTTTTGAGTGCATTGAGCCTTCTGTAAATTCCAGCAATAAAAAGACAACATGAGCTGTATAATGATAGCACAAGTTTGGTTTACTTCACAGGATTCACAAGACACAGATGAACCTTAGATGGCAAATGTGATTGCGTATCACAGCTGGAGAATTGCAGTCGCTGGGAGGCCAGCAAACACAATAGTAAAAAAGGCCATTGTCTTCAGCATGACTTTACACTGGCGAGCCTGGAAATCCTAGCGCTCTCTTCCAAATAAAAGCGAAAGCACATAATACATATTTAAACTTTGTCTAGGAATACTTTCATCATTATCATTTCAATTAAAATTGCTCTTTGAAGCGGCTTGTCTTCAGGCTCTTGTAATGTAAAACCATCGACTCCAAGCAGGGAAGTTAGCAGAATACATTTAAAATACAGGAAATGCAATATTTCCATATTATTTTCATTTGTAGACAAAGCAACAACTTTCTCTTTCAATCTCCAACTTTTGTGGCTTCCGGGTCATGTAGGGCTTTTGAAAAGGTGTGCTGAAGAAAACCTACTGTGAGAAGATAATGGAGGCTGCCATCTTTATTCCCTTTTAATATGGGCCACTTGTCTGACTGGCAAGCTGGTCTTTTGGCATCAATTGTTGTCTAGTTTACATACACAAAGTAGACATTAGACAAACGTTTTTGATCATTTCGGGGGACAGATGGCACAAAGCAATCGACACACCAGAAAATAAAATAGATACAGTTTTAATCATCACAAGGGGACACATGGAAATAGTCTCTTGTTTTCCCTGCTTATTATGCGTTGCTGGATTTTGCTGTGTGGTCCCAATGCAGTAGTGCACAAGAGAGGTGGGAACACAGAAATATAGAGAGAAGAGAGAGTTGTATAGATTTTGCTGTATATGGGCAGTTCTGCACATTTCTTTGGTTCTCTGCACTAGTCACCACCCACCTCATCCATAGTTAACGATTCGTTTCGGGGCCCCGAGGGGTCCCCTTTGTCAAGGTAAACACACAGAATGGTGGTCGTTACCATTCTGTGTGTGTACCTTGACAAAGGGGACCCCTCGGGCCCCGAAATGAATCGTTGGTTATGGAATGGAATTGTGTCACGTTTTTTGAATAAAACAGCAGACTTGGTCTACATATGAGTGTGCGGACCTTCTGGATTTATCATTGACTGTTACTCAGGTCCAGCACCTCCAAAGTGGTGTGCGGTTCCTCCTCGGATTCCTCATCCATAGTTAGGTTAGGTCAAGAGATGGACAGGAACTTGAAGAGGACACTACACTGGTCGCAGAGGACAAGGGACAGTTTTTGCAACCCCATGGACAAAAAAAAAATGCTGTTTAGATAGCCAGACGTGCCCCCTCTCCCCTATAGCTAGCCAGATATGCATCCCCATTTTGCTCCTAGAGCCAGATGTGCCCTTCTTAGATAGCCAGATGTGCCACCTTTTACGCCAGATTTGCCCTCCCATTAAATAGCAAGATTTGCCCCCCTCCCCCCTTTAGCTAGCCAGATGTGCTCCTATTATATGGCCAGATGTGCCTCCCTTTAGATAGCCGGATTTGCCTGCATTAGATGGCCAGATGTACCCACCCTTTAGATAGTCAGATATGCCCCATTAGATATCCAGGCATGCCCACCTTTTAAGTAGTCAGATTTGCCCCATTAGCCAGATTTGTCCCCATTAAATAGCCAGATGGGCCCACCCTTTAGATAGCAAGATGTGCCCCCCCTTTATATAGTCAGATTTGCCCCCATTAGATAGCCAGATATGTCCACCCCTTTAGTTAGCCAGATATGCCCCTCTTTAGATAATCAGATTTGCCCCATTAGATGTGCCCCGTTTTTCTCTCTCCCCCACTCCGCAAACGAGTGCGGATGTAACAGCAGAAGATGTTCCAGCGATGGCATCATATCTCCTCTGCAGCACGCCCAGTGTCCTCTTCTTGGTAACAGCAATGTCATGTGACAAGAAATGCTGCTGCGCTGCAGAGGACAGATGATGTCATCGCTGGAACGTTGTGAGTTTTCTCTTACATCTGCACTCCTCTACAGAGGTGGAGGGAGGGAGAGAGTGAAAAGCAGCCGCCTTTGCACCCTCACAATGCTGCACCTAGTGACATATGTCCCCTCTTGCCCCCCCTCCCCAAGCTATGCCATCTTTTGATTTTTCTCTGGGACTTGGTCTTCATTAGAGATGGCCCAAACGGTTCGCATGCAAACTTGTTTGTGCAAGCAACGCGGGTTCGCGTCTAAAAGCGAACTTTATGCAAGTTCGACCCACCCCCTATACTACATCATTGGGCTAAACTTTGACCCTCTACATCACAGTCAGCAGACACAAGGCAGCCAATCAAGCTGCACTCTCTCCTGGAGCCCCCCCATATAAGGCAGCAGCATTGGCCATTTTCTCACTCTGGCTCATATGCAATTAACTTTTTCTCATGAGTTTTCTCCTAGGTGATATTGTAAAACTTGTCAATAAAATGCCCTTTAAACCACTAGAAAGCAAGAAAATACGTAAAATAATTTTGATGGCACTTTTTAACCTACTTTTTGTTACTTTTTCAATTGCAAAGTGTGGAAACATTAGTCAAAATAGAAGATGAAAAATTATCTCCTGGGAGAAAACTAGGATGAAAAAGTAAATTGCATATGCCCCGAGATGTAGCAAATGGTTCGCCGGAGAATGGTTCCAGGCGAACTTTGGTGGTTTGCGTTCGCCTGGACCAGGCAAACTTTTGCAGAAGTTCGATTTGCCCCATTAATGCACTATGAGGGTCAACTTTGACCCTCTGCATCACATTCAGCAGGCACATTGTAGCCATTCAGGCTACACTAAGCCCTGGAGCCCCATCCCCCCTTATATAAGGCAGGCTCGCTGGCCATGACACTCACTCGTGTGCCTGCTGCAAATGGACAGACTAGGCAGAGCTGCTGCAGATTTTTATCTCCTAGGGAAAGATTAGTTAGGCTCTTGGCTTGCTCCTGGCTGATTGTTATTGCTAAAATAGCACCCCTCAACAGCTCTTTTGAGAGCTAATGTTTTCCTGATGTGTTTTTTTTTTGTGTGTGTTGCTCACTGACACTGACATTATACAGCCCTATCTGTTGCAGCTGGACCTTGGTAATTGTTATTACTGTACCAGCCAGGTCCTGCCTAACTATCTACACTGGGACACCTACCTATGCCTACCTAACTACTGGGGCACCTACTTACCTGTACGGGGATACCTACCTACCTACCTATACTAGGGGACCTACCTATGCCTACCTACCTATACTGGGTCTCCTACCTATGCTTACCTACCTATACTGGGACTCCTACCTATGCCTAGCTAACTACTGGGAAACCTACCTATGCCTACCTACCTGGGTCTCCTACCTATGTCTAGCTAACTACTGGGACACCTACCTATGCCTACCTACCTATACTGGGTCTCCTACCTATGCCTACCAAACTACTGGGGCACCTACTTACCTATACGGGGACACCTACCTACCTACCTATACTAGGGGACTTACCTATGCCTACCTACCTATACTGGGACTCCTACCTATGCCTACCTACCTATACTGGGACTCCTACCTATGCCTAGCTAACTACTGGGACACCTACCTATGCCTACCTACCTATACTGGGTCTCCTACCTATGTCTAGCTAACTACTGGGACACCTACCTATGCCTACCTACCTATACTGGGTCTCCTACCTATGCCTACCTACCTATACTGGGACTCCTACCTATGCTTAGATAACTACTGGGACACCTACCTATGTCTACCTACCTATACTGGGTCTCCTACCTATGCCTAGCTAACTACTAAGGCACCTACCTATGCCTACCTACCTATACTGGGACTCCTATCTATGCCTAGCTAACTACTGGGACACCTACCTATGCCTACCTACCTATACTGGGACTCCTACCTACCTATGCCTACCTACCTATACTGGGACTCCTACCTATGCCTAGCTAACTACTGGGACACTTACCTATGCCTACCTACCTATACTGGGTCTCCTACCTATGCCTAGCTAACTACTGAGGCACCTACCTATGCCTACCCACCTATACTGGGACTCCTACCTATGCCTACCTACATACAAGAAGATAATAAGGTCGTTGCTTCATTGTGGACAGACCAAATTTGATCAGTTGGACAGTCACTGTTGTTCTATCATTGAGCTACCACAGCCTGGCGACCATATGGGCTAGAAAACTGCCATAGCCTGCACTCTGGCCATGTTGCGCATCAGTCCAGCACAGCCGTCACTACGCAAACAGCTTGCGGTGCGTTACACAGTGAGTTTGGTGTGTCAGTGTGAAGCAGTACTCTAATTACACTCCCTGATTGATGTATACACATGCAAGATGTTTGAAAGCACTACTGCTGTATTAGTGAGAGAATGGAGAGACATTGGAGAGATAGGGAAAGCGATAGTTAGGAGGTCTGTTAGCTTGATCCTTGCTGATATGTGTTGATGAAAAGCACCCCAAAACAGTTCTTTTGAGAGCTAATGTTCTTGTGAGGTGTTTTTTTTGTGTGGCCCACTGACACTGTATATACAGCCCTGTCTGTCGCAGCTGACCCTTGCTAATTGCTATACTGTGCCAGGCCCAGCACATTCAGTGCCTAGTGTGACTGCTGCACATTGTATTATAATACCAGTCACTGCATACCTTTCACTGCATCTGTGTGACAGCACACTGTTTTATATACCAGTCCGTGCATATCTTTTCACTGCACCTGTGTAATTGTATGCTGTTTTAAATACAGTACCAGTCACTGCATACCTTTCACTGCATCTCTGTGACCGAACGCTGTTTTATATACCAGCAGTCAGTGCATCCATTTTCACTGCACCTGTGCGACTGCACATTGTTCTACCAGCAGTCACTGCATACCTTTCACTGCACCTGTGTGACTGCACATTGTTCTATCAGCAGTCACTGCATACCTTTCACTGCACCTGTGTGACTGCACATTGTTCTACCAGCAGTCACTGCATATCTTTCACTGCACCTGTGTGACTGCACATTGTTCTACCAGCAGTCACTGCATACCTTTCACTGCACCTGTGTGACTGCACATTGTTATACCAGCAGTCCCTGCATACCTTTCACTACAACTGTTTGACTGCACATTGTTTTATACCAGCAGTCAGTGTATACATTTCACTGCATCTGTGTGACTGCACATTGTATTAGTCAAGTCAGTGCATACCTTTCACTTCATCCCCCGCAATATGGACAAAACAACAGGCAGAGGCAGGCCACCCAGCAGGTCTGTTCGAGGTTTAGCTGTCGTGATTTCATGCGGCCCTGGACCTAAGTACAGTGTTCAGAAGAAGGCACGTGCCACGTGACGTAGTTGACTATTTCACACAGAAAACCTCATCTTCCTCAGCTTCCGCACAGAAGCGTGACATATCTTCCTCCTCCTGCTCTGATTCTGGCACCCCACTTAACACTCAGTCGGCAGCCATCACCAAAGTGCCATCCTCCCAGGGCTTAGCGTTGTCGAAATTTTTTTGTGTGTCTGCCTCAGATGAGAGCGATGCCATCTGTACTCTCTGCCACCAAAAATCGAGCCGTGGAAAGACCAAGACTTGCGTAGGGACAACTGCCTTACGAAGGCACATGATGAAAAAGCACAAAGGGCAATGGGATGACCACCTGAGGAAAAGCAGCACACAAAAGCAAAGCCACACCCCACAGTGGAAGATACCAGGCCGCAATTATTTCTCAAAAAAACTGTACCGTGATGTTGAAAGGCAAGTGGTGTCATCTCTGGCACACGGCGTTGGCCTTCCTGGCCTGCAAAGCACGGTCAGGCCTGCCCAAAGACTAAGTCAACCCCCACACACAGCATCTCTGCCTGCATGCTGTGTGACTGCCTGCCCCAAGACTAAGTTGGTCCCCACACAGCATCTCTGCCTGCATGCTGTGTGACTGCCTGCCCCAAAACTAAGTTGGTCCCCACACAGCATCTGTGCCTGCAGGCCGCTTGACTGCCTTCTCCGCCACCACCAACAGGGTCCAGGACTCCAGGTGGATTCCTGAATTTTTAAGGCAGCTGCTAGCAGCGGCCGCTATAATAATTTTTCTGGTGCGTGTACATGCCTGCCTAATTTTTCTGGCTGCATTGCGGCTGCAACAACAAAACAAAAGGCATGTACATGTGCCAATTCCCCTTCGTGATCGTTACCTTGCTGCGGTGAAGGGGCTTGCGTATCACAATGAAGCTATATGAGTGTGTTGGAGGGCACACCTGACCCAAGATAGTAAGGTCATTGTTGCATTGTGGACAGACCAAATTCGATCAGCTGGACACTCAGTCACTGTTGTTCTGTCATTGAGCTACCTCAGCCTGACCATATGGGCTTGAAAACCACCATCGCCTGCACTCTCGCCATGGTGCGCACCAGTCCAGCACGGCCATCACTACACAAACAGCTGTTTGTGGTACATTACACAGTGAGTTTGGTCTGTCAGTGTGAAGCAATACACTAATTACACTACACACACGCAAGATATTTTAAAGCACTTTATGCCTCCATTTTAACAATGCAATGTGATTTCTGCCCTTAAACCCTGCTGTGCATCAAATCCGTAATTTTCCCCAGGACTTTCAGCATGTATCCCACTCCGCCATGCCCCCCCTCTAGGTGTTAGACCCCTTGAAACATCTTTTCCATCACTTTTGTGGGCAGAATTAGTGTTTGTAGTTTTGAACGTTCGCCTCCCCATTGAAGTTTATTGCGGCTCTCGAATTTTGCGCGAACGCAAACTTTTGTAGAAGTTCGCGAACCTAAAATCAGAGGTTTGAGCCATCTCTACTCTTCATCAGCAGCCTCCTTGAGACTTTCATTATGTTGGCTTTGAAGAAGCCAACATATTGTTCTGCAAGTTCAGCTCATCTTATTATTCCTCTCCGCCCCCTCCCCCCCCCCCCCCCCATATGCTACTCCTTCAATTTTAGGGGTACAAGTGCCAAACTTTCCACACTTATTCATTTTATATCGAAGTACATTGATTGTGCTTTAGTAAGCGATCCCACCCTCTGCGCCCCTGCGGACCCCGGAAGACCCCTTTTTTGTATTGACTTTGTCAAGGAAAATTTTGAAATTACCACCGCTCGTACAGTTTTTAAGATACACTCCCCAAACTCAGACCACATATTGTTGGTGTCACCCCAAATTAAAATAGAGATTTGGGGGGGTGGAGCTTCCAATGGGCAATGAAAATTTAGCAATTTTCTATATGCTACTCCTCCCAGTTTTAAGGAGTATAATTATGAAACTTTGCACACTTGTTCGGCTCATACCCAAATAGGTTATTTGTGCTCTGTTAAGCAATCCCACCCTCCATGTCCCTGTGGTGGGTCCCCGAAGACCCCTTTTTCCCATAGTCATTCATTGAAAAATTTTAAATTTTTACCACTCATACAGTTTTGAAGTTAGACTCACCAAACTTGGTCATGGGGTGAAGCTGAAAAAATCTGTCACATTTTGGGGACCCCAAAAAGTGGGTGGAGCCACGAACAACTAATGGTTTTTCCCTATTGACTTCAATGAGAAAATGTAAACAGTATTAAGCCAGAGTCCCCAAAGGCTGCCATTCTCACATTATTGATGTCAGGGACCTCAAATATCACAAATGTGGTCACTGGGTGTTTCCACTTCAAGTTCAGGCTCCACCCACCAACAACCAATCAAATTTCATTCATTGATTTTTAATAGAAAAATTTAATACTGCTGCTATGTTTACATGTTAAAAGCCAGCATTCAAAATCTTTGGAGTGTTAGTGACTGAGTGACTGTGGTTCACAATTAGGAGAAAAAGGGCAGGGCAACAACAGCCAATCAGATTTCAGCGGCCGAACAGGGGCCCTGTTCGGCCAGGCATTGAGCAGTTCGGGCGAACCCGAACAGTTTGGCCGAACACCATCAGGTGTTCGGCCAAACTCGAACATCACCCGAACAGGGTGATGTTCTGCAGAACCCGAACAGTGGCGAACACTGTTCGCCCAACACTACTCAGGGACTCTCTTCATACTTTATTCTCACATTATCGGGTACTCCACTGAAGTTAAAACAAAATCTATGACCGATTGGGAATCAGAACTTTGAATTGACCTAGACTTAGTCCAGTGGCAGGCACAAACACTTAAAAAATGTAACTAGAACTGCAGCAGTCAGAGACACGATTTTGAAGGTGGCCCTTCGTTGGTATAGGACTCCATCTCCTGCCCGATTACATAACTTTTTCCCACAGACCTCTCTTAAATGCTTCAGGGGTTACCAGTCCGAGGACACTATGTCTCATATTTTTGGGACTGCCCAGTGGTTGAGGTTATATGGACTTGTTTGAAAGCCTTTGTAGGGGGACTTTTCACCAAGCAAGTCTCTGACTCAGATTCAGGCACTGTGTCTGGCTCCAAATGGCTCTGTCCCTAGAAATTGGAGAAAATTATATTATGCCTTACTTATTGTTGTACTTTGGGTTGTGGCCCTCTCTTGGAAGCAGTGAACTCTGCAATTTGACCAGGTTTTGACCCGGTTTTGACCAGGGTGGATGGCATTATGCTGGCAGACCATATCTTTCATACCATGAACAATTCGATTGAGAAATATCCTGAGCATTGGGATGGTTGGGTGCAGGCACATCTTAGTGATAGACCACAAATGGCTTAATATTGTTTATCTATAGTTAAGAACTGTTAATGGACATTTATTTTGTATTGGATAATCCTGTCCTTCTGCTTCTACTTTTTCAGTGACTATTTTGATAGCTTTATGGACTTTGAACGTATTTATTTATGCCTCTCATTAGTAGGCGCTGTCTCCATTAAGGACTTTTGCAATAATGTATTGTGTTTTGTTACTGTTATGTCTGTTACTGCTGACTGTTTTTTTTTATTTGCCACTTTTCATGAGAAATAAAACTTAGTGAAATATTTTTATTTTATTTTTTTTGTGATGAATGCGATTCCTATCCATAGAATTTCCTTATTTTATAAATTATTGTTGAATAATGTGAGTAATGGTTATCCTGAGTATTTTGGGAAGGTGAAAGAAGATCTGGGGGTTTCAATCAGCGTGCAACAAACAGGAAAATGTGTATTTTATCCCATGTGACTTTTGTTAGCTCTAGAGCAAAGGAAAGTCATTTTAAGGTTTTGACTAGATGGTATAGGACTCCTGCTAGATTGACCCTAATGCACCCTGGAGTTGATGACAGGTGTTGGAGGGGTTGTGGGTGTAAGGGTAAGTTATTGCATATTTGTGGGGGTTGTCCTAGGTTGTGGGTCTTTTGGGATGAAATTCTAATGAGGATTAATAAGATTGTTATATATTAGATGAAAAATTATCCTTTAGAGGTGCTTTTGCATTGTTCTACTACTGTATGTCTAAATCTAGGTATAAAAAGTCAGTTTTGCCTCAATTGCAGCTAAAAGTTTAATAGCCGTTTATTGGAAGGGCTCAGATCCTCCATCACTTTCCGATTTGGTCAAAAGGGTACTTATGATAAAATATGTAGAAGAACAGATTGCTCTGCAGTTAGATGGGAGATTTTCTGTACAAAATGGTTGGGATGGATTGAAATTATGAACTCTGATGAAAACAATTCGTTTTTTTCTGGTGGGGATATGTCCTGAAGGTTTTGGTTGGGAATTTTAGAGATGTTTTTGTATTAATACGTAAACTTGGAAATGTATTTATTTTGTTTTTCTGAAGTGGACTTTAGAGACAAGTTTAGGTACTTACCTCAGTAGTAGGAAACTTCTGGATAGTCCAGAGGCTTCCAAGATTCTCCTGAAGCCCACCATTCCAGGGGCCCTCTAAGCATATTTGACAATTACATTGCTGTATATGCTTTTCATGACAGTGCTTCTAATTACCTCCGTGCATGAGTAGTTTCATTCTACTGAGCTTGCATGGCCCATCCTTATCTATGCCCAGTCTAGAAGCTCTTGTATATGGACGAAGCACGACCAGAAGAAGAGGAGGGCTCCAGACAGGAGCAGTGGGGATCAAGAAGGAACTGGGAAGCCTCTGGACTATCCAGATGTTTACTACTACTTAGGAAAGTATCTACATTTTCAGCTTTTATTCCTCACAAGTTTGCTTTAAGTACTATGGGTTGCTTCTTAGACCCAGTTGTTATCTATTTTTTAAGCTACATCTGTCATAACACAGTGCTCTGTGGTTTTTGCTGATTCCATTTTCCCTGGAAACCCCAGACAGAAAGAACACGTATTGCACAGGATGAAAAAACAGCCTTGTGAATGCAAAGCCTTTACCTTCAATCAGCTTCGCACTTTGAAGATAGCAAGGAGTGCACAAGTGAACCTGTCACATCCCCTATCTCATTTTCTGCCAGTGAGCAGGAAAGGTCATCTTTCAGATTTGTTTCTTGAAAGGGGAATATAGATCAATGAGGATCACTCTTTCCAACTGACATCTTCTATACCTTAGGATAGAAAAGCCACAACATTTGCAATAATAAAGGGAAATCTTTCAAACAACAGCATTGGTGGGATTATCTCTCTGCCTGATTAAAAGTGCAACAGAATGTTTCTATCAAGGCAAGGAAATATTAAAGTTACATTACATGCAGTAAAATATGGAATATGTTCCAGTTTTATTAAATGCATCAGTCATAAATAAATCTTTTAGCGCCATGCTATGTCCAAACACAGACTGGTGCTGTTAAATGCTTTTAGTCATTTAAAGTTATTAATAGCTATCTTTCTATTTTGACCTTTAGACAAGAATGACTTTCAAATACTCACAGTAAGCTAAAGTTGCACTTCTGTAATACCATGGCAAAGAGGCAGCACAGTGGCGTATCCCAGCCAGGATATCATCTGCAATGAATATGTTCACCCTGTGTCTGCTAGAGATGGCCCGAACCTCCGATTTTCGGTTTGCAAACCGCGAGCGCGAACTTTCGCAAAAGTTTGGTTCACTTTGAAAAAAATGTCCAGGGGAAAAATCTGGATTTGACGCAAAGCAGCGTTTTAAAGGAATACTATCGATTGAAACAACTTTTTTTTTAATACTCTATATTAGTGTACACATTACCACTAGTGCTAGGGGAACTTTATTTGTTCACCCAGGTCTCTCTCCCTCTATCCCTGCTTAAAAATTCATTTCTCGCACAGATTACAAATATATTTCACTGTGTCACTCACAGCATGCAGGAGACATCACGGTACAGTTTAGGTATTGCCTTTTTTGAGAAAAAATTGCGGCCTGGTATCTTACACTGTGGTGTGTGGCTTTGCTTTTGTGTGCTGCTTTTCCTCAGGTGGTCATCCCATTGCAGTTTGTGCTTTGTAATCATGTGCCTTCGTAAGGTAGTTGTCCCTACGCGGGTCTTGGTCTTTCCACGGCTCAATTTTCGGTGGCAGAGAGTACAGATGGCATTGCTCTCATCTGAGGCAGACACACAAAAAAATTTCCACACCGCTGAGCCCCGGGGTGATGGCACTTTGGTGGTGCCGGCCGACTGAGTGTTAAGTGGGGTGCCAGAATCAGAGCAGGAGGAGGAAGATATGTCATGCTTCCGTGCGGAAGCTGAGAAAGGTGAGGTGTTTTGTGTTAAATGGCACATGCCTTCTTCTGAACACTGTACTTTGGTCGAGGGCTGCACAAAATCATGACAGCGCGACCTCGAACAGACCTGCCAGGTGGCCTGCCTCTGCCTTTTGTTTTGTCCATATTGGGGGGGATGAAGTGAAAGGTATGCACTGGCTTGACTAATGCAATGTGCAGTCAGTCACACAGGTGCAGTTAACAGGTATGCACGGAGTGGTATATCACACTGCATGCACTCACGTAGGTAGGTGGGTGCACTGAACACAACAGGTAGGTATATGCAGTGATGGGTATTACAAATGTGCACCTGTCACACACATACAGGTACCGGACAGGCACAGTGACACTACGTGCGCTCACGTAGGTAGGTGGGTGCACTGAAGTGAACAACAGGTAGGTATATACAGTGATGGGTATTACAATGTGCACCTGTCACACACAGACAGGTACCGGACAGGCACAGTGACACTACGTGTGCTCACGTAGGTAGGTGGGTGCACTGAAGTGAACAACAGGTAGGTATATACAGTGATGGGTATTACAATGTGCACCTGTCACACACAGACAGGTACCGGACAGGCACAGTGACACTGCGTGCGCTCACGTAGGTAGGTGGGTACACTGAAGTGAACAACAGGTAGGTATATACAGTGATGGGTATTACAATGTGCACCTGTCACACACAGACAGGTACTGGACAGGCACAGTGACACTGCGTGCGCTCATGTAGGTAGGTGGGTGCACTGAAGTGAATAACAGGTAGTAGGTATACGCAGTGATGGGTATTACAATGTGCACCTGTCACACACAGACAGGTACCGGACAGGCACAGTGACACTGCATGCGCTCACGTAGTTAGGTGGGTGCACTGAAGGGAACAACAGGTAGTTGGTATATGCAGTGATGGGTATTACAATGTGCACCTGGCACAGTAGTAATTATACCATCAAGGGGCCAAAGGCCAGCTGCGACTGACTTACTGTAAATAACGCAAGTGAGACACACACACACAAAAAATAGATCACAAAAACAAGATTAGCTCTCAAAAGAGCTGTCGAGGGGTGCTTTGTTTTAGCAATAACAATCAGCTTGGAGCAAGCTAACAAGCCTACAAGAGCCTAACTAAGCTTTCCCTATGAGAGTCTGCAGCAGCTATCCCTTCCCTATTTAATGCAGGCACATGAGTGAGTCCAATGCCTGATGCTGCCTGCCTTTTATAAGGGGGGGGGGGGACTCCAGGAGGGAGTGTAGCCTAATTGGCTACAATGTGCCTGCTGACTGTGATAAAAAGGGTCAAAGTTGACCCTCATGATGCACTATGGAAGTTCGCCGGCGAACCGTTCGGGCCATCTCTAGTGTGTGCACAGGTTTCCTCCGGGGACTCTGGTTTCCTCCCACAACTGAAAAAAATACAGTTACAATATTTGGCTTTCCCCTAAAATTGTCCCCAGACCATGGTAGGGACTACATTGTAAGCTCCTTTGCAGTACATATATACTCTGTAAAAGCACTGTGGTAGATATCAGCACTATACAAATACTAAATAATAAAAATAAAAAGGTAGTGTTCTGTTTCAATAAAACTAGAATTTGGGTTCTAATTTTAGTTATGACATAAATATTCATGTAATAATTCTATATTGATAACTTAATTGGCCTTAACCATCCCGAAGTTCACCACTTAGAATCTTTGGAAGATTAACCATTTATGCCGCACGGACGTGAGCCTCATGTCTGCTGCAGCGGCAGCTGCTACAGCTGCAGGGACGTGCTAATTGCGTCCCTGCAGTTTGGGGTTCTTTGTGGGTGATCATGCGGGCAAATGCGTGCGATCACGATGTTGCTGGTAGCACATGGGATTGGCTGCAGGGGACAAAAGTCCCCTGTGCAAATCCGTACATGTCCACCGAGAATAAACACTGTTTTTGTTTAAAAACAGTGTTTATTCTTAATAGAGCCGCTGTGCTTCCTTTCGCCACCGATTTCCGCTGCTTTCCACTGCCGATTGTTAGATTTAATCTCCCTGCAGCCCACCGTGATCGCTGCCTGCGTCACTTCCTTAGTAACAATGTAGCAACATATTGTTTCCTATGTAGCGTACATATTGTTGCTAATAGGATTTTCTCAGCGGGGACATCTTGTGGCCAAATAGTTAAATTACACCTACTGACTTTAGGAAATACATTTTTTTTATATGTATGTCAAGAGGGCATATTATTATAAATGTATGGGCTAAAAATTAGCGATGGATGTAAAACTGAAAAAAATGTACCTTTATTTCCAAATAAAATATTGTCACCATACATTATACTAGGGATATAATTTTAACATTGCAATAGCCGGGACAAATAAAATGTGTGGATTGTAATTACGGTAGCATGTATTATTTTAAAACTATAATGGCTGAAAAATAATGATTTTTTTTATTTTTTTCTTAATTATTCCCATTAAAATGCATTTAGAATAAAATAATTCTTAGCATAATGTACCACCCAAAGAAACCCTAATTGGTGGCAGAAAAAAGGTATAGATCATTTATTTGTGATAAGTAGTGACAAAGTTATTGTGGAATGAAAGGGAGGAGTGCTGAAATGAGACAATTCCTCTCATCCATAAGGTGAAATATACCCGTGGGCTGAAATGGTTAAAAGATACCCGAAGCTGACATCTGACATAATGAGATAAACATGTGTATGTACAGTGCCTAGCACACCTAGCAAACTATGCTGTGTTCCTTTTTTTCTTTCTCTGTCTGAAATAGTTAAATACAGTGGCTTGCAAAAGTATTCGGCCCCCTTGAAGTTTTCCACATTTTGTCACATTACTGCCACAAACATGAATCAATTGTATTGAAATTCCACGTGAAAGACCAATACAAAGTGGTGTACATGTGAGAAGTTGAACGAAAATCATACATGATTCCAGACATTTTTTACACATAAATAACTGCAAAGTGGCGTGTGCGTAATTATTCAGCCCCCTTTGGTCTGAGTGCAGTCAATTGCCCATAGACATTGCCTGATGAGTGCTAATGACTAAATAGAGTGCACCTGTGTGTAATCTAATGTCAGTGCAAATACAGCTGCTCTGTGGCGGCCTCAGAGGTTGTCTAAGAGAATATTGGGAGCAACAACACCATGAAGTCCAAAGAACACACCAGAAAGGTCAGGGAGAAAGTTATTGAGAAATTTAAAGCAGGCTTAGGCTACAAAAAGATTACCAAAGTGTTGAACATCCCACTGAGCACTGTTCAAGCGATCATTCAGAAATGGAGGGAGTATGGCACAACTGTAAACCTACCAAGACAAGGCCGTCCTCTTAAACTTACAGGCCGAACAAGGAGAGCGCTGATCAGAAATGCAGTCAAGAGGCCCATGGTGACTCTGGACGAGCTGCAGAGATCTACAGCTCAGGTGGGGTAATCTGTCTATAGGACAACTATTAGTCGTGCACTGCACAAAGTTGGCCTTTATGGAAGAGTGGCAAGAAGAAAGCCATTGTTAACAGAAAAGCATAAGAAGTCCCATTTGCAGTTTGCCACAAGCTATGTGGGGGACACAGCAAGCATGTGGAAGAAGGTGCTCTGGTCAGATGAGACCAAAACGGAACTTTTTGGCCAAAATGCAAAACGCTATCTGTGGCGGAAAACTAACACTGCACATCACTCTGAACACACCATCCCCACTATCAAATATGGTGGTGGCAGCATCATGCTCTGAGGGTGCTTCTCTTCAGCAGGGACAGGGAAGCTGGTCAGAGTTGATGGGAAGATGGATGGAGCCAAATACAGGGCAATCTTGGAAGAAAACCTTTTGGAGTCTGCAAAAGACTTGAGACTGGGGCGAAGGTTCACCTTCCAGCAGGACAACGACCCTAAACATAAAGCCAGGGCAACAATGGAATGGTTTAAAACAAAACATATCCATGTGTTAGAATGGCCCAGTCAAAGTCCAGATCTAAATCCAATCGAGAATTTGTGGCAAGATCTGAAAACTGCTGTTCACAAACGCTGTCCATCTAATCTGACGGAGCTGAAGCGGTTTTGCAAAGAAGAATGGGCAAGGATTTCAGTCTCTAGATGTGCAAAACTGGTAGAGATATACCCTAAAAGACTGGCAGCTGTAATTGCAGCAAAAGGTGGTTCTACAAAGTATTGCCTCAGGGGGCTGAATAATTACGCACACCCCACTTTGCAGTTATTTATTTGTAAAAAATGTTTGGAATCATGTATGATTTTCATTTCACTTCTCACGTGAACACCACTTTGTATTGGTCTTTCACGTGGAATTCCAATAAAATTGATGCATGTTTGTGGCAGTTATGTGACAAAATGTGGAAAACTTCAAGGGGGCGAATACTTTTGCAAGCCACTGTATCAGGTATGTAAATGGCTGAGTCAGTCCTGACTCACACAGAAAGTGACTACATTGTGACCCTCACTGAAAATAAATTTAAACTATAAAACACTTTCCTTGCAGAAAATGGCTTCTGAGTGCAGGAAAGAGATAAAAAGGGTCAATAAATCATAGATTTTAGCTCTGGCACACTTCAATTATTGTGCCATTGAGCAAAAACAATAAAACAGTTAAAACTTAAAAAGTAGATTTAAACATGAAACGAAACTATCTTAAAAAGTCATTTTTAGGAGAAGAAAGATAGATAAAATCATTTATTTCATTAGTTTATTTTCACCTCGGGAGTCCTTTAAATCACACTAGGGGCCATATCCTATTCTTAAAATTTTTTTACCTCAATAACCTGAACTGATGGTATTCTAGAAAGCACGTGAAAAGGTATTAAAAAAAACTTGCTTGGGGGATTTTATAGCTCAGCAAGTTTATATCTTATTTTATTGTCATTTTCTTGCTGCCTGTAAGCAATGCTCCCTATCAGACAGGAGCGTAAGTTTAAAGTCCCTAATGCACTTGCCTAAGGCAAGTGTCTTGGCGGGTGTACATGCAAAAAGTGCACCTAAAAATGTGGGTGCCCAAAATATGGTCTACTAGTAGAAGATTGGTAAATTTATGAATATTCTACTATTAGGAAGCACAAATTACAATAGTAATAATAGTAAAATATCGGCAAATGATACAGATATTTTACTACAGCTAAACCTAACCCTATTCTCACACAGAACCCTCCCTCTGCCTATGCCTAACCCTAACCATCCCCCTGCATATGCCGAACCCTTGCTGACCCCCTTGATGCCTAACCCTAACCACCCCCCTCTGATGTCTAACTCTAACCAGCCTTACCTTGAACACTCCCCCATGCCTAACCTTAAAGAGAATCTGTATTGTTAAAATCGCACAAAAGTAAACATACCAGTGTGTTAGGGGACATCTCCTATTACCCTCTGTCACAATTTCGCCACTCCCCGCCGCATTAAAAGTAGTCAAAAACAGTTTCAAAAAGTTTGTTTAATAAACAAACAAAATGGCCACCAAAACAGGAAGTAGATTGATGTACAATATGTCCACACATAGAAAATATATCCATACACAAGCAGGCTGTATACAGATTTCCTTTTGAATCTCAAAAGATCATTTGTGTGTTTACCTTCTGTCCCCTTCTTCTCTCATGCACTGATCATTACAGGCTTCCTGCAGACAGCTCTGCCTGTGCCTGTGTTTGTAATTCCTCAGTATGTGTCAGCCAGCTACTTTCACAGCCTAACAGAGGAGGATTTTTATCCAGCTCTCTTCTATCACTGATAAGATAGCAGAGAAGCTGCTGGCTTATGTAAATAAAACACACACTGGAGTGTGCATAGAGGAACAGACCAGCACGGAAGAGTTGGCAGCCTTCCAGACACAGGCCGACAAGTCTGACAGGGGAAAGATACATTGATTTATTACATAGACCTTGATAGTACAAAGTGCTGCAGTGAGCCAGAACAGATTAGAATAGGTTTAGGAACTTGTAGCATGGTAGAAAAAACGTTGTAATTTTTGTTAGAGTCACTTTAAACGGTAACAGTAAATTCGGGCGCCTGAGGCTAGTGGACAAATCGGGCGCCGCCATTCACTCCTATAATAAATATCGTTTAATGGGCGCCCGATAGGAAAAAAGGGCGCCGGAGAAAACTAACGTTTTAAAAGCGGCGCCCGGAGACTTAATGTTTTATTACTGTTTCTCATGATTACACATTATTTAATGATTTATACATTTTTAAATATTATTTTTAAACGAAAAACAGTACAATATTTTTTTCCAAACATTATTTTTAAACGAAAAACAGTACTTTTTTTTTTTTAACATTAATTTTAAACGAAAAAACCAACAGGGCTGTCTTAGGTTTAGGCACCAACAGGGGGGTCTTAGGTTTAGGCACCAACAGGGGGGTCTTAGGTTTAGGCACCAACAGGGGGTCTTAGGTTTAGGCACCAAAAGGGGGGTCTTAGGTTTAGGCACCAACAGGGGGGTCTTAGGTTTAGGCACTAACAGGGGGGTCTTAGGTTTAGGCACCAACAGGGGGGTCTTAGGTTTAGGCACTAACAGGGGGGTCTAGGGGTTAGGGGTAAGTACAGGGAGGGTTACTTAGTAATTTTTTTTTTAAACGTTATTATACGTTTCGCTATTTAAACAAAAGATTAACGTTTTTACAATTGCCGATTTAATGCACATTATTTAATGATTTATAACTTTATAAAACATTAATTTTAAATGAAATACAGTACAATACATTTTTAAACGTTATCCATGCTTATCGTTAAAAACCCGGCGCCCTTTTTTCCCAGCGCCCCTTTTTAACGTACGCCTTTAAACTCCCCTCCCAACATGTCTAATCTTAACCCTCCGACACCTAACCTTAACTGCCCCCGCCCAAAACCTGCCGCAAACCAGCAGCAAAAAAACCTCTAAGTATAGTTTATAGCAAACTGCTAAATATTGGGCATTGCTATAGGTGCCCATGCAAATACTGTTTATAGCAGGAAATTTCAGTGCCCAAATTTTCTGCTATAAACAATATTTGAATGGGTACCTATAGCGGCACTCAACTTCCTTGGCTCTCCGGTGCAGATTTCCTGCTTCACCTGCTGCATCTGGTAGCATTCTTAACTAAGAAGACCTGCAGAGATCCCTGCCAGTCCTTGCCCCCACAGCAGCAAACCCCCTGCAGCTCAGTTGGGCACCCTCCGTCTTGTGCAACTCGCCCGGCAGTGCCACCTAACATCAGCTGCTGCTTCCCACTCCTTGCGCTACTACCATTGCTTTAAAGCTATTTATTATCACTTCAAATAGGATATGGCCCAATATCACACTCATAATATCATATTTATCTTCTACCCTAGGAGTCACAACGAAACATTGCTTTAATAAGCCACAACTAAAAAAATAGCTTCAGGACCAGCAGGTCTACAAGTGTTATGTTTTCTATAAATTCATTTGTTTTACTGGAGGCTTTCATGAAATCTCTGTTTAATTTCATTTGGTCAGATTTGACTCGATTAAAGGGTATTGATTCCGGAGTATAAAATTGCACACATTCATCAATACTGGTTGGCTTGTAAAATCAGATTGTTAATAAATCAGGCATCGTAGCCATCTCTGTGCTGCTCTTGCTTGTAGATGGAAAACAAAGACAAACAGCTTCCCCTCTGGCTCTCATTGACGGAATAATATCATTAAAAGTTGCAGACAGCCATTATGGGAAAAGCGTTATACATTACCAGCCGAAGACAGCGGACGGCTTTCTGTTGTCAATAAATTTTGTGATGTTCTTGGTTAGGTGGAAATTTAAATGGTATTTCTTGTGTTCTTCCAAATGTTTGGCCTGTTGAAATGTCTCTCGTTTTGAAAGCTACCCAAGTGTGCCATCAATTGCTGCCTTTTCTGCATCTCAGATTGAATTTTTTTCATCTGTTGAAGTTTCCTTGTCACTTAAAAGCAAACCACACACAATATATGTGCTTTTTATTTATTATCAACAGCCGGTGCCCAGGTATTTGTTGATGAGAGATCTGTTTGTCACAGATATAAATGTGGAACACAGCTGACCAATGAACTTAACTCTCTGATCCTACCCTATCCACTTGCATTAAAACGGAACGAAACCCAGCATTTCTTCTTTGCTCTAATAGATTATTTACAGCATATTCTATACAGCCAGCATTTTTTTTTTTACTAGAACAGCATTCAAAGGGTTAAACACAGGCCTTATGCTGGGTACACACTATGAGATTTTCTGGCCGATTTACTGACAGATCGATAATTTTCAACATGTCCGATTTGCTTTCCGATCAATTTCAAGCATTTTCCAATTGATTTATGTTCATTTTAATAGGAAATCAATCGGAAAAAGCTTGGAAATCGATCAGAAATCGGACATGTTGGAAATAATCGATCTGACAGTAAATCGGCCAGAAAATCTCATAGTGTGTACCCAGCATTAGAAGCTCCCCTGCAGGAAAAGCTGAAGGAAACTGAACTAGAGATAATGTTATCTTGTGTTTAATTGTATCAAGTGAGAAATGTAAACAAACCCTTCTCTGACACTGCCAGGTCTCCTGAAGACAGTGAGACAATCAGAAAGCACCAGAAAGCATTTCTGCTTACCTTAGAAGATGAATAAAGCAGTTATGAATAAAATGCAAAGGCAGCTTTCAGAGCAAAAAAAGTGTACTTTGGGAACGTATAATTTCTAAATGAATAATACTTATGTACAAAAGCAAATATGATAACTGTATGGCATATAAAAAGTAGGAAACACATGTTTTTATTGAATATTATGTCAGGGTTTTATACTGCTTTAATATTATGAGGCACCTGGAAGAGGGTTAAATAATTTATATATTAAAAGGAGAGCAAGTAACTATTTACCTCTTGGAATGAGTAGCCAGTATAGTGAGTTCTCAAAGCTTGATTGGCATAATGAACAACGTGTTTTGCAGAGCTGATGTTTGCTTCATTAGGTACAGTGCCAGTTATCTAACCTTGAACGGAATGAGCACCTCTGTGTTTTTTTGCCTTTTTACCAGTGTCTCCTCACTGCAGTATCATCTGCTGCTATCATCTGTCCCCTGGTATAATTGCTACCGACTTGCTCCATGCCTACCTCTGCACTCAAGCACTTGTACTGACTGAAATTCTGAGTTTTTTCACCAATGGTTGCTTCACTTTTACTACAAAACATGCAGGCAAACATTTTTGAGTACCAGTCCTTTTGGCCCTTTCCAAAAAAAAAACTTGGAGCTCCTGGTTCTCCGTAACGTAACTAAGTAGCATGTAACAGCATTTTTATTCTTCTCTTGGAAAGCAATTTTGGTAGATAGCAGTGCGTCTTCTTTCTCTGTGCACATGTAAAAAGGGATTTGATAAATTAAAGGGACATTAATTTTGAACTTTAGATAGCTGTCAAGGCAGAGGTAAGAGAGGTGCCAGCCCTGGGTTCAGCAGTATGGAGAGGTTAAAAGGGCATATTTGTGTCAGAGTGGCCGTGGCTAAGTACCAGGGACATAGCAACAGGGGGTGCAAAGGTTGCGACCGTATCGGGGTAGGGCCCTTAGGCCAGAGGGGCCCCAAGGGACCCTCCATCAACTGCAGTATTAGCTCTCTATTGGTCCTGTGCTTATCATAATCACTTCTATCGATACTTTGAATAGTGGTAATCATTAACAAGCTGTTCCCCATCCCCTTCTTGCACCCCTGACACTGTAGTTGCAATTGGCAGGTTTTGGTGCGCCATATCAATTGTTATAGAGTGCATAAGGGGCCCCAATGTAAAACTTGCATCGGGGCCCACAGCTCCTTAGCTATGCCACTGCTAGGTACAGTTGCACAACACAGATACATGTTGCCCTGCACAGCCCAATTGAACTCTCATCACTGCTGTTAGTATACTGATTAAAACACCCTTTAAGTCATTGGGGCTGGCAGGGGCATAGCAATAGGGGGTGCAGAGGTTGTGACCACATTGAGGCCCTTGGGTCAGAGGGGGACCAAGGAGCCCTTCCTCAACTGCAGTATTAGCTCTCTATTGGTCCTGTGCTGGAAATAATCACTTCCATAGATGCTTTGAATAGTAGTAATCATTAACAAACTGTTCCTCATTCCCTTGCACCTCTGACACTGTGGTTGTCCTTGGCAGGTTTTGGTGCGCCATATCAATTGTTATGTATAGAGTACTTGGGGCGCCCCAATGTAAAACTTGCACTGTGGCCCATAACTCCTTAGCTACGCCACTGGGGGCTGGGGTGAATGTCTGAATCAGCTTAATTGAGTACAAGAGCAAGTTGTAAGCAAGGTGTGATTTCTTCGGGTGGATGTCACAGAGCACCTCTAAGTTTTAGTCTAAAGGCGCCCACTTATGATACAATCAAATTATATGTCTGCTACTTGGTTTCCTAGTTCCACTTTTGTAAATAACAGTCTTTTGTTGCAGTAACACTATTTATTGTTTTTCAAAATTAAAGAAAGTATAGCAAAGTAGAATCAAATTACAAGTTACGGTTCGCTCATCTAGTCCTCCACTCTGATTAATTGTGTATAAATGCAGGTACTATATCTTAAGCAATATGGCTACTTCTTACATCAAACTGGAGGCTTGGTGGAGTCTGATGTCTCTTTATGCTCCTGCTGGTGGAGATGGCGCTGTGGCTATGGCATACCACAAGGGCTTCTTCCAGCTCCCCCACTCCATCGGTGCTGTGTGTAGTGCGCTGGCTCCCCAGGTTCCAGCTCCCCAGCGCTTGCTCTGAGGATCGGCTCGCCATGTGGAAGACCCAGCTGATTCGACCCACGTGATGCCGCTGATGCTGGAGCTGCAGTGGATTCAGACACTCTGGAGAGCAGCCAACCCTGAGCTCAGCATCCACGTGTTTGTGGATCACATGGCCTGCTGTACGGCCGCTGCTAAGGAGACCAAGACCCTGCCAGCGCTGCAGGAGCAGCTGTACAGTCGCCATGGCGGGAGCTCCCTCCGGCTCCCACTCCATCAGAGGTGGTGCCCTTTCTGTGCCTACTGCTGGGCATGCCTCTTCTCCACACAGCCATTTGGAACATCAATACCAGGGGACCCAGCGTGCGACACAATTCAGGTCACTGCCAGACTTCTGCGTAGGATGGGCCAGCTGTAACCATGCAGGACAGTATCTCTGGACGGGTCAGTAATTACCGCCGTCGCGGACACGTGTGGGGGGGGTCAGCATCATCGCTCTACACGCTGGCTACAACGCATGAGCCAAGCCACCACTTTAGTCATGGCCTACAGCCCTCATAAATAGCAGCTGCTCTGTCATGAGGCCAGCCGAGCAGCAGACAGAGGCCTCAGGCGAGCCAAGATCTAAGACCTTGTATCTCAGGCCACCACTGCAGGCTGCAAGGCCATTGCAGCCCTCCCTCCCTGAATGCACTGCACTACAGCCAGGCTTTCCCATGTTGGACTACCTGCATGGAATCAGGCCGCAAGCCTGAGACTAATCTTTGCATTAAAGGCCATGGGGAAAGAGGCACAACCAGGCTCTGACCCTTCCCACCATTCTGCACTAGACCAGGCCGTAAACCTTAGGTCTAAATTTCTGCAAGCATGGACTGGACTGTTATTCACCACCAATGGGGACCCTCGGACTCTCTATCTCCTATCACTCTTTCTTTTTTTCTCTTCTCTCTCTCCTCCTGCATTTTCCAAGACATGCAGTTGGGTGTCTGTAATTTGCTGCAGAGCAGTTGAGCGCCACACGGAGTGTAGCAGGCAGCTTCGCTCGACATAGCACTAAGACAGACCCATCTAGGCAAATGAATTGTGTAATGTGCAAGATGTAATGTATTATGATCACTGTTTGTATATCTCTGCAACTAATTTGTATATTTCGAAGATTTGCTGTTACTGTACCATCACCGACCCTGTATGTGCCAATAATAATTCTGGGTACAACCATTGTTGTACTTGGCAAAATAAATGATTCTGATTCTGATCTTGACTGCACAATCTTTCCACTTCTATGTAATATGAGGGACTACCTAGGGTCAGAGATGCCAATTTTCGCTTCCGCAGAAAATCCACTTTCCGTCATTGCCGATTACTGCTACCACTACTGATACCGCTTGCCGCGACCGATTTCCGCATTCCGAGGCGGATTTTCATGGAAATTTCTGCTGAATTTAACATTGATTTTCTCAAAAATCTTTTTTTCCTCTTGTTCCCACTCTTCTGCTTCAAGAGAAACTCCGACCAAGAATTGAACTTTATCCCAATCAGTAGCTTATACCCCCTTTTACATGAGAAATCTATTCCTTTTCACAAACAGACCATCAGGGGGCGCTGTATGGCTGATATTGTGGTGAAACCCCTCTCACAAAGAAATTCTAAATACTTACTCTTGGCAGTTTCCTGTCTGTGAACCCTGTTGCATTGTGGGAAATAGCTGTGTACAGCTGTTTCCAACTGCCAAAACAGCAAGCAGCAGCTACATCACTTGCCAGCAGTAAAAATGTCACCATGTGATAAATGTCAGAATATAAATCAGGGATTTAAAAGATTTTACAATGGGCAAACACTGACTTAATCATTTATACATAATTATTGTAAAAATGAAGCACTTTGTTTATTACATTATTTTCACTGGAGTTCCTCTTTAACATACCCTGAAAATTTGGTGTTTCTAGCACCTATGGCGGCTTTGCTATTAGCCTCTAAATTCGGCGGCCATTGATTGTAATGTAAAATGCAGAAAATCTGCATTACCGATATATAGTAATTTTTATGACAATCAGAAGACTCAGAATGAATAAACCAATCAGAGAATGGGGAATTAGGCAAACATTTCTGATTTCTCTGATTGGCTTATTCATTCTGAGTCTTCTGATTGGCTTAAAATTAGCGCATATCGGTAATGTGGATTTTCCGCATTTTACAGTTTATAGTCAATGCCCGCAGAATTTAGCGGTTAATAGCAAAGCCCCCATAGGTGCTAGAAACACCAAATTTTCAGAGTATGTTAAGCAGAAAAGTGGGAACAAGTGGAAAGAAAGTTTTCTAAAAGACCTTGTAGTTTTTGAGAAAATCAATGTTAAATGTCTGCGTTTTCCACGAAAATCCGCCTACCGCACTTATATTACCAATGTCCGAATACCGATGCGGAAATGCAATTTCCGTTCAGAAATGTGAAAAATGCATTTCCGTGAAATCCTAGGGTATCCATATGACTTATATTCACTCACTTTACCCTTCCATTACATAGATTTGGGAAAACTGTACAATCAAGATTGTATCACACTATTGGGCACCTTTAGATAGTGAAGGCAAGGGGGGGGGGGAGGATATCTAAAGCCAGAGCTTGCAATCAAAAAGATATACTGTATTCACTAGCCTATGGTAAAATTGCTGTATGCAAATTGTAGTATCACCAGAGTTTTTACGCAAGCAATGTAAAGTTTGTTGTGCACATAGCAACCTGTGTTATGTAGACAACAAGCACATTGCTTGCTAGTGTAAAACATCTAATGCAAATAGCATAACACGTTACATTGCTTGCATGAACAGTCAAGTTGCTGTTCACTGTCTGCACACAGCAATTTTCACTGTTTAATAAGCTCCAGTTCTAATGTTAATCCTGTTCTACCCCAATACTATCGCTTAAACTTTACTAATAAACCTAACCTAGCATTATACTAGGACCACCCACTAGTACCCATTCCCCATGAGAATTTACTAAAACCTCTCCACCACCTACTGAACCCAAACCTAAAGTCCTTTCATCTTTCTAACTCCAAACACTTTGCTACTTACGATAATTATAATAATTGGAACAACTAGCAAGTAATGGTGTGTGGCAAAAAGGGTGCAATGGTAAACTGGCCATAAGTAGAATATGGGTAAATTACCAATATTCTACTTTGAATCACTGAGTAATTCCAATAGTAGAATATTGGTCATTTTTACTGTTATTTTATTATGGCCTAACCTAATCTTATTCTCATGTGAGAACTGATTTTAGATGGGAACCTTCAGTTCAGGTATTTTATTGCTGCTGAAACCATTGTATTGGCACAGCTCACAGAAGATGACAAATAGAAATCGCAAGTGCACCAATCTGACATTAAACTAGTTTGTTTTTTTGTTTTTTATAATCACGTTTTGATTTGTCCATGTAAGCCCAGGTTCTTTCAACCAGTTAAAGCAGCACATATTTTGTGTTTCCTTCCCTCTGTAATGGAATGCATCTATAATATACATTTCAATCACCTTGTAGTAGAATTGATTTGTCTGCACACTTCAGTATTGATTAAGTTGTAGATTTTTTTCCTGCCACTGTATTTTTTCGTACCAAATCAGTAAGCAAAGCTAATGAGCAGAATTTTTAGTATATCATTAGTGAGAAGAGTATTGATTCAAACTACTATTTCCTCAAACAGCCTATTCCTATTTCTAGCTAATGATCAGGAGAAAGAAATCTGATTGCACACCAGTTCTAGTAATAACAAACCATCTGATGAAATAAATGCCTTGTAACAGAGGCAATTTCTGTGTAGGATGGATAATTTTGTAAAGTAAAATGTAAAAGTCCAAAGCAGGGCATTTTACTTTTATTTGTTTGGGCCTACAGCCATGTCAAAGCAATTACTGGGACTCTCTGTGTCAAAGTAAGAATTGAAAACTTTCCAGTTTAGGAAGAGCAGAAGCATTGGCTATATCACCTTTTAGAGTTAAGGTAGGCCAGGATCATCAGCCAGGGGACCAGGTTAGGTTAGGATTAAATATCAATAAGAATATGGGTGAGAGTTAAGGTGGCCATACATCAGGCAACTTGGTGGCTGATTTGATTATTATTATCAAAATGAATGAAAATCGGTGCCGCCAAGTGCATGCCCGATCAACAATGCGACCAAATTTGGGATGGAAATTGGTTGCATTCTCAATTGCCCATGCTGCAAAATGTTGGGCCGACTTGCTCCATCGGGTGCGCGGTGGGAACGGCATGCAATTTTGGGACAATCAACGAACCCCCTGGCGCTGTCCCCTCTAATGAAGAACGTCCTCCCGGTGCCCAGTCTAAAGTATACATTACCTGTCCGTGGCCTGCACTTGTCCTCCGCTTCTCCAGGCGCATTCCCCTCTCTATACACGCGTGCCCCACATGGTTTCCTAGTTAGGATCCGCGTATGACGTCACACACGTGCACCCTTACTAGGAAACCACCTGGGACGTGTGTGTGTATGCAGGAGGAATCCTGGAGGCAGTAGGGGACCAGCGGACAGGTAATGTATACTTTACACTATGCACTGGGGGACATTCTTCATTAGGGGGAACAGCGTCGGGTCAGCGAGGCAGCGGATTCGGCGTACAAGGCCGATTCCGGATCGATTTTAGCATGAAATTGATCTGGAATCGGCCTGTGGTGTATGGCCAGCTAACAGATCTCTCTCTTATCAGATTCGATAAGAGCGAAATGTGTTTCTTGGTTGAATCTGCCCATACATTGCTAGATGTATCGCTACCTTTAGGTTACTCAGAGGTAGAGAAAGCACTGGGGTTGCTCTCCTCTAATGTAATTGGCATAGTTCAGTTTACTGTAAAGGTACGTACACACGCACTACGGCAATGAACAACAGGTCCGTCAGACCCTCCCGCTGGGCGGACGTTCCAGTGACAGTAGGGCGTGTGTGCAGTCTGTCGGCAGACTGATAAGGCTGTTTCTGAACAATACGCTCAGCGGATCGTTCAGAAACAGCCATATCAGTCTGCCTGACAGACTGCACACACGCACTATTGTCACTGGAACACCCGCCCTGCGGGAGGGTCTGGAAGACCCGTCGTTCATTGCCGTAGTGCGTGTATGCACCTTAAGAGATGAGACGATACTGAAAGATTTCCAGGCAATCAATGATTTCTCTTCAGATTCTATGTCCCAATCTCTGTCACACTCTTAACCTTAAGTCAAGACCCCACTTGAATGGGAGACTTAAATTCGTCTACCCGACTTTGATTGCCCCTAGGACTTGTGTGTACAAGATATACAATATGAGGCCAAGGAAACCAGTGAAGAACTTGAAAGCCAAATAGGCATAGATTCCAGGAAGCAGGCCAAGGGTCAATACCAGAGGCCAGATGACCAAACCTGGGATGAGACAGAAGCGTAGTTGTAAAAGAAGAGGTCAAGACAGGCAGCAATCCAAAACGTAGTCAAGGGTGAGGCAGAATTTGTAACACAATAATCAATCCAAATAAAATCCAGCAGCTTAGCTCTAGGAACTAGCAACTATCATGGGCATGAAACTCAAACAGGAAGAGACCTTAACGTGAGCAGCAACCAATCAGAAAACACGTGTAAATTAGACTCACCAGGAAGATAATCAGCTCAGAGTTAGTTCAGGTAGAAATTGGCTGTATGCCAACAAGCTCACCAGGATAATAATTAGCCTAGTGAGAGCCAGGATACTTCCTGCAAAATACCTAGAGCTGTCAGTGAATGACAGCAACACTCCTGCCAACTCTCTGCCTAAGAGATGGACGAATAGCATAATGAAATGCAGTGAACCAGATACATTATGATTCCTAATGTATACACAACACAAATAGAGTTTATTACAAAGGGGGAGAAAACGAGATTTCAGTTTACTATTCTTTTTATTGTTGTTAAAATAGGTCAGACTCACAGGTTGATTCACAAAGCAGTGATATGCTGCAATAGGGTTTGATAAGGCTGTGTAAAACTTAAAGCTATAAGCTTGCTATACACCAGCGGTTCTGGATGCTTGCTTGGCTTACAAGGGTGAAAAGGGATAATTTGCATATTCAGTAGAGCATTGTGGGTAACCACATATGTTCACTTATAACTGAATTATTGCAAATTTCCTTCTGTTTTAAGAAGGCAAATTACACCAAGCTTTGCTTTTTTAGTAGGAGGGCTTTTTGGTCCCTTTTATCCCCTATACATTCCTAGTAGTTTGGGTCACCCTGAGCTGCTTGGTTACTCTGTTATGCTGCAATAGGTGGAATTATTCCCATTATCTTTGCGCATTGTACATACATAACAGTTTACATGCGTAGAGTCTCAAAAACACATTACTCGGTAAATATAAACCATATAACATAACAGGCAAGCAAGTAGATAACAGGTTCAACATTTGTGCATGCTCTCATGTCTTATCTGGGCACTTGCCCATTATTCCAACGATATGTATTTAACAGGCGTAAGTTTTGAACTCCTGGGAGTTCTGGTTCACCATGAGCTTGATGGGTACTCTGTAAGTTTTGAGCAGTAAGACTTAATGAACATAACCCATTATGCATGCATAATGTGCTAAATTGATGTGCCTAAATTCATAGGTTAAAGTATAAAACTGATTTGTGAATTAACCCCTTAAAGTGAACCCGAGGGGAAAATAAACTGATGAAATAAACAATTATATTTATCCTCCTACTCCAAAAAATGACTTTTTCAGTATCCCATGGATTTGTTTCATATTTAAAAATGTACAAAGTAGGTTGAATGTTTTATGGTCTCCAATCAGTGGCAGCCTATGAAGTGACCCAGAGTAAAAAGAAACAAAAAAAGGTCAATAGTTCATGTATTTTATCTCTCCCTGCCCTCGGAAGTTGTATTCTGCCAGGAAAACTTTTATGGGTGTAATTTTCTTTTTAATGATGTTTACTATATTCCTGACAACTCTTTCAAGCAGCAAAATACTATAAGTAAAACAGCCTGGTTATTAATTTGTTTTGTACTGTACATATCCTACATGTACTTCCCCTTACAACAAACCGTTTTTCTGATGCCTAATCTTTCTAACCCCAACTTCGAGTGCATCCCCCTACTCTGTTTGCTAACCCTCCCTAACCCCCTAACTCTAACCAATCACTGTTAGAGATGGTTTGAACCTCCAATTTTAGGTTCGCGAACCTCGAACTCGAACTTCTGAAAAAGTTTGCGAACCTGCAAACTTTTCGAACCACAATAGACTTCAATGGGCAGGCAAACTTGAAAAACTACAAACACTGTTTCTGGCCACAAAAGTGATGGAAAAGATGTTTCAAGGGTTCTAACACCTGGAGGGGGGCATGGCGGAGTGGGATACATGCCAAAAGTCCCGGGAAAAATTATGGATTTGAAGCACAGCAGGGTGGAACTACCCCACGTCTGGCCAGACCTGCCTACCACTACGCCTACCACTACGCAGTACGCTGGACCATTCCTTGCCGGAGATGCGAGAAACGCCGACCGCGAGCGGGAGTCAAAAGCGGAGACCTACGGTTCAAGTACGCTGGGACGCCAGCCTGCCGAAGGTCCGCTAACCGCCGCTCAGCTGTAACGATGCGTGCATGTTACGAAGCATAGCTGTAACGATTGTGGAACTTTCTCCGTGATCAGCGCACAACGCGTGCGCTGATACGGCGGAAATCCTCCACAAGCGTATATTTGCAGGCACCCAGCAAAAGGTGCTACGCACCCGTAGAGGGAAATTCCTGTCGGCAGATGGCGCTGGGGAGTGCAGAGGAACCAATCCTCTGTACCTCCACAAATGCCAGACAGGAATTGTACGAAGCGCAGAACGCAATCGCAAGAGAGGCGATTGCGAATGAGAACGAGCAAAGGGACAGATTGTATGTGTGTGCGCCAATCTAGTCGCCACCCCGCGACCGCGCACACACAACAGCAGATATGAAATAGGAACGCGATCGCGAGAGGTGCGATCGCCAGACGTGACACAAGGCAGATCAGAACAGAATACGAGGTTAGCAAAGGCACAGCAAATAATACAATGAGAATAACAAGGAAAATAACAAACGCTAGCTAACCGCGGACACCGCACTCATTTGCAACAGTGCACGCGGTTATGCGCGGTCTCCACGTGATAAGCACAATAGAGACAAGCACGCCTAACTAACCATTGACAGACAAACATGAAACAGAGGACGCGAGCGCTTGCTCAACGGTTACCTCACCGAGCCTCCAGCAAGCGCTCGTAGCAGACAAGACAGACACACGAAAACAGGAACAGGCGGGAGATAGGATCCACAGCACTAGCGAGAGTGACTAGCGCGATCCAGGTACAGAGTAGCAGAACAGAAGGATCCACAGCGCCAGCGAAAAGTGGCTAGCGCGATCCCAGGAGACAGAACAGAAGGATCCACAGCACTAGCGAGAGTGACTAGCGCGATCCAGGTACAGAGTAGCAGAACAGGAGGATCCACAGCACTAGCGGAAAGTGGCTAGCGCGATCCCAGGAGACAGGACAGAAGGATCCACAGCGCTAGCGAAAAGTGGCTAGCGCGATCCCAGGAGACAGAACAGAAGGATCCACAGCGCTAGCGAAAAGTGGCTAGCGCGATCCCAGGAGACAGATCAGAAGAGGTAGCTGGTAGCAACCGCTGCACCAGCTATACTCCAAGAACAGAGATCAGAACCATTTCCTGTCGACCACCGTTGGGACAGGACAATGGCAACAGAACAAACAAACAGATAAACAATCCTAACTGCACTAGGGAAAACCTGCCTAGCGCAGATTCAGGAATTACTCTAAGCTGATCTTCAAACAAAGAGCATGGCTGACACTCCCGGCAGGAGTGTTACACAGGACTAAATCCTTATGAACAGCAAAGCATTGTGGGACACACATAGTACTTATAGTACACGCCTCCAATGAATGTGGCCAGGCAATTTGCATGACAACGTATGCAAATTCATCAGCAAGCACAAGCTGCAAAACTGACAGAAGCTCTTTTTTCCAGAGTCCTGCAGCATGCAAATCTTCAAAAAGCTGCCTGCCTGCACAGGCAGCTGAGCAAATCATCACAATAGCTCAGCAACCGGTAAGAGAGAGGTGCCACGGCGAATGACAAAGTGGTGAGATGTCTGCGCAACTCTGCACCATTACTACCTTTGAAATATGAACTGCTTTCAATTACTAACCTTACTACTAACCAATGTGCTAGCACGTGAAGACATTAATTGCTTGACACAAATGCTCTAATTGGACTTATGCTTAGATGTCCCTATCTTGATTGACTGTATGGATACATGCTACTAACATCCTAACGTATATCCTATGAAGGAGGAAAAACAGAGCAAAGCATTAAAATATAGGTCTTCTATCACTGTGCATGGAGACAATTAAGTACAACATAATATATAGACAGGCTAAATAGACACTTGTTTGCAGATCTATACATTCAAAGTGATAGTAAGGCTGAGTATGCGTGAGATGTATGTAGTTGTATGGTTATTGTAAGCTGGCTAGCAATGTGGTACCTGTAGTTCCGCCATATTTTCTTTTGATTTTATAACCCCAATACCTTACCCATATCCCATTTTTTCCCCTAATTTTAATGTTAATCACTAATGAACTAATAAAGATTTTGATACATTTATACATATATACTGGATACCTAATTATTCTGTATTTTAAAATGACTGTTTTCAAGCCCATAGGGTCGGGCTGAGGCAGCTCAATGATAGACAGTGACTGTCCAGCTGATCGAATTTGGTCTGTCCACAATTAAGCAACAACCTTATTATCTTAAGTGTGCCCCCCCCCCCCCCATACACTCATATAGGTCATTGCTTCATTGTGATACGCAAGCCCCTTCACTGTGGCAAGGTAACGATCACGAAGGGGAATTGACACATGTACATGCCTTTTGTTTTGTTGTAGCAGCCACAGTGCCAGAAAAATTAGGCAGGCACACGCACCAGAAAAAATTATTATGTTTGGTAGCAGCCGCTGCTAGCAACAGCGGCCATACAAAATTCAGGAATCCACCTGGAGTCCTGGACCCTATTGGTGGTGGTGGAGAAGGCAGTCAAGCTACCTGCAGGCAGAGATGCTGTGTGGGGACTGACTTAGTCTTCGGCCAGGCAGTAGCCCTCCAGGATCCATGCCTCATTTATTTTGATAAAGGTGAGGTAATGAACACTTTTTTGACCTGACTGCTGGTGGTATAATACAATGTGCAGTTACACAGGTGTAGTGAAAAGGTATGCAATGACTGTCGCTATAATACAATTGTGCAGTCACACAGGTGCAGTGAAAAGGTATGCAGTGACTGCTGGTATACAATGTGCTTTCACACAGGTGCAGTGAAAAGGTATGCAGCGACTGCTGGTGGTATAATACAATGTGCAGTTACACAGGTGCAGTAAAAAGGTATGCACTGACTGCTGCTGTAATACAATTGTGCAGTCACACAGTCACAGGTGCAGGGAAAAGCTATGCAGTGACTGCTGCTATAATACAATTGTGCAGTCACACAGGTGCAAGGAAAATGGATGCACTGACTGCTGCTATAATACAATTGTGCAGTCACACAGGTGCAGGGAAAAGGTATGCACTGACTGGTGGTGGTATTGTATAAAGTGCAGTCACACAGAGGCAGTGAAAGGTATGAACTGAATGTGCTGGGTCTGGTAGAGTACAGCAATTAGCAAGGGCCAGCTGCAACAGACAGGGCTGTATATGCAGTGTAAGTGGCACACAAAAAAAAAAAACACACCAGAAGAACATTAGCTCTCAAAAGAGCTGTTTTGGGGTGCTTTTCATCAACAAATATCAGCAAGGAGCAAGCTAACAGACCTCCTAACTATCGCTTTCCCTATCTATCCAATGTCTCTCCCTTCTCTCACTAATACAGCAGCACACAGAGTGAGAACATGGCCAACACTGCTGCCTTTTATAGGGGGGCTCCAGGAGGGAGTGCAGCCTGATTGGCTGCCATGTGTCTGCTGACTGTGATGTAGAGGGTAAAAGTTTAGCCCAATTATGTAGTATAGGGGGCGGGTTGAACTCGCTAAGTGTTCGCGGTTCACCGCAAACTCAAACCAGCTAAGTTCGCGTGAACAAGTTCTCCGGCGAACCGTTCGGGCCATTTCTAATTACTGTAACTGATAGTCAGCTATCAATAAAGGCTGGTTTACACAACTGGCTGCCGGTGTCTCATTTTGCCAATCATAAATGCTTTTCTGCTACCGAGCACAAAAACACTGGCATCCGTTACCATTGTTCCCTTGGTGTGTCACTATTTAGCCTCTAGGGTGATATAAAACCATGAACACAACCACAGCTAAAAGCTACACACAGCAGCTTGGAAAATTTGATCAGCCATGGCGCTCGCACAATTATGCCATTAAATGCATTGAGCTAAACGTTGCCAGTAATCTTAATGCAGGACATGGTGGATCCCAGCTCTAAACCAGAAGCTATCCAGCTGAACCAGCACTAACTTTGGCTGTTCATTAGGCAGCTGTCTGCTGCATTCCTAATTGCCTGATACCAGAATCATAGCACTTATGAAAGTTATTTTCATTTCAAGGCCTTGTTTATAGATGAACTGAGGATCTCTACCCACCATGTACATTTTTACCAACTAGCCTTATCATCCTTCTCATTTGATAGCAACTGTCTCGATAAGTAGCCCATTTGCTCAAAACACTGGGTGGGATTCATCAAAAAAAGAGAAAAAAATTGTAGCCAATACCCACAGCAACTAATTAAGCTATATCTGTTAAATGAAGCAAGCATTCTGACTGGATATTCTGAGCAGCTTCTTCACTTCAATTTTCTTTGATATTGTCTTTGTGTATATGCTCCATTGTTATTTGCTTGAAGTATCCTCTACTTTGTATTTTTTTTCAAGCATTAACACTTTCTGCAAGTGTGCTGCTGTAATTTTTCACCTGCGAGTGTATGGTTTGTCAATTTGACTGCAATTGATGTGTGATGCAGTTGACAAGTCTTCTGGGAGAAGTTAAGCTGTTGAAAACGCGAGTGGCTGCTGACCCAGATGCACCACAAAGCGTGAAGGAAGGGACTTGATGTTCCATCGAAACCTCTGGCACATCCCCAAGTCCCAACATCTGCCTTCAGCTCATTACAATAATAATGGGCTAAATCAGTGCAAGGTTCTCTTTATGACACCTGTTCCAGGAACATCACTGGCATGGGGTAGTTCTGTCAAAGGTTAGTTGCTTGCAATGAACCTGTTCATAAATTATTCTTTGTCTATTGAGTTCCATACAACTTTTGCAATTCAAGTCTTTGTTTTCTTAGAAAATAGAGAGAAAAGAATTTTGGTGACAATATAAAGTAAAACTTGAACAGGACAGGCCAACTGTTGTCAGTGGTGGGCATGAATGTGGGAGGAACTGGGAGCGTGTTTCCCTAGAAAAAGCATTGCAAACCTAAATAAAGTTGAAGAGCAACCATCTTCTTCCAGGTGGTGACGATGGGGCTGCTAGTATTAGTGCTGCCTCCATATTCCTATAACTAAAGCTATCTGTAATTATTGTGATTTATAATTAAATAGTACTGGTCTGGCCACCAATCTCAGTGGCAATCTAGCCAATGGCTTCATTCTCCACTTTCCAACTCACCACCGTTTACACCTCTTTATCCTCCCTAAAATTGTCAGCTTGTACCACAAGTTATGCTTTTAGCACAACCCATGGTACTTATGCAGCACAACGGTTGTCACGGTAACATGCGTTACTAACAAGTGTTGTCAGTAACACTTATTACCACAGCAGTGCTCACATTACTCAAATATTGTGGGCTAATAACCTTACTCGCTGTGCACGCTGCCAGTAGGAAGGGTAATATTGCCGGGCGCTGTGTGCGCACAGCAATATTACCGCACTTTGGTACATCAAGCCACTTGTGTATTACCAAGGCCGGATTTATACTTTGTGTGCCCCTAGGCCAAGTATGGTGTGGTTCCCCTTCCATATACTGCAACACCCCTCCCATTCCATGTGCAGCCCCCTATCCCATGTGTCTCATCCATGTATGCAGGCCCTCTCTTACATAAACATCCACCTTGAGCATCAGTTTCCCTTTTTCATGTGTGGCTCCCTATTTTCAGCCTCCTTTTTCATATGTGGTGACCCCTTTTTCATGTCTCGGTGCCCCCTTGGCCTGCAGCCGCCCAAGGCCTGGGCCTTTGAGGTCTTTCCAGAAATCCGGTCCTTTGTATTACAGTATATGAAACAATATAAAGTTTTAATTTTTGTAAACTTGGTTTTATATTTTTGGCAGCATTTGTGAATCACCTACTAAAACATATTGCGAAACTATTCTTAACTTGTCCATACTCTCAAAGGCAATTTTTAGTTGTCTTACTCACCAAAAATGTACTGTACATCTGTTATTGTTTTTACACCAACCGTCTTTTTCAGCCGTATAAAGCATAACTTACTTCTGGAAAAATCCACAAAAAAATATATATCTAATTTGGATAACATGCTACTAGGCTGCTGAGCACAAATACATCATACAGAAAATATATTCCTTTTACTTCATTTTATCTTTAACCACTTTACCCCCCGCGGTACGAATTTCTCCGTCCTTTTTTTCCCCCATAAAAAACCAAGGGACGGAGAAATCCATACCTTCCGTGATACCGCCGCTGTCCGCACTCCCCCCGCTTTAGCGTGCGCTCCCGCCGCTCATGCACGCCACCGCCCACTCGCCCGGAGATCAATGAACAGGAAAATCCATTCCCGTTTGTTGATCTAAGCCCCCGCAATGATCCGCTGCTTCTATTAGAAACAGCACGATCATTGTAATTTTCACAGCCTCGTACTGCTTCCTGTAAGCGTCCTTCCGGACGCTTACAGGTCGCATGTAAACAAACTCACTGTGGCCATCTTGTGGCCACATAGTAAAACTACACCCTAAAGCATTTTACATATACAAATACATTCGTTTTCCACAATAAATTAACTCATTACCTCCCACACTCCCCAATTATTTTTTTGTAAAAAAAAAAAAAAAAAAAAAAAATATATATATATATATATATATATATATATATATATATATATATATATATATATATAATAAAAACATAAATAGTTACCTTAGGGACTGAACTTTTTAAATATTTATGTCAAGAGGGTATAACACTGTTACTTTATAAACTACGGGCTTGTAATTAGGGATGGATGCAAAACTGAAAAAAATGCACCTTTATTTCCAAATAAAATATTGGCGCCAAACATTGTGATAGGGACATAATTTAAACGGTTTTATAACCGGGACAAATGGGCAAATACATTTCATGGGTTTTAATTACAGTAGCATGCATTATTTAAAAACTATAATGGCCAAAAAATGAAAAATAATAATTATTTCCCACATTTTTTCCTATTTTCCCATTAAAACACATTTAGAATAAAATAATTCTTGGCATAATGTCTCATCTAAAGAAAGCCTAATTGGTGGCGAAAAAAACAAGATATAGTTCATTTCATTGTGATAAGTAATAATAAAGTTATAGACGAATGAATGGAAGTAGCGCTGAAAGGTGAAAATTGCTCTGGTGTTCAAGGGGTAAAACCCCTCAGTGGTGAAGTGGTTAATGATGGATAATATCAGTATTATCTAAGAGTGGTACTTTTATTTTGACATCCTTGTGTATAGATTTCCAACTCTTTTTAATAGCGGTGGTAAATGAGAAGCAAATAATTCTATCTTGCATGCAATTTTAACCACTTTGCACCTAGACCTGTCTTCCCTTATAGACTAGAGCAGTTTTGTCATTTTAGCTATGCCCCATTTAACAGCTATAGCTTTATTATTGTAGTCTAGAAATTTAGGTCTGATTCACTTCATAAAAGTATAGGAGTCGACTTATACACAAGTCACGGGCAACACTGAGCACTGAGTAATGTGTGTACTAATAGTGACATTCCCAATTGTAGAGATGGGCCGAACCTCTGATTTTCTGTTTGCGAACCTGGTTTGCGAACCTACCGCAAAAGTTTGGTTTGCGTGAACTTTTGCGAACCACAATAGACTTCAATGGAGAGGCAAACTTCGAAGTTTTAAAAAAAATTATGCTGGCCAGAAAAATGATGGAAGAGATGTTTCAAGCGGTCTAATACCTGGACAGAGACATGGCTGAGTGGGATAGACGTCAAAAGTCTCAATAAAAAACCTAGATTTGTCTCAAACCACTGTTTTAAGGTCAAAGATCACATTGGATGTTGAATTGCAGGCCTAACTTCCTCCCTCCTCCAGAGGAGGTGAATGATCGTGTCTTCCATGGATTTGTAGGATGTCAAAAGCACACTCACATACCTTGGCCAGAAATCAAACTCAGGTCAACTGCTTGGAGAGCAGCTATGCTCACCACTATACCACCAACACTACAGGCTGAAGCCTAGCTGGCCTGGGAAGGATGAAAAGTTAGGTGGCCATGCAACCATTCCTGCTAACCTAAAGCTTACTTGTGTCTTAGAACACATTGGCTTAAGACTTTACCAAATCCAATGCTCCAATATGGGGAAGCTTCTCTGTTTGCTTTTTTTTTTAAATGTGGTGTCACAGTTCACTCATCTCTTCAACTACAAGAAAGGCCCGGGAGTAGTCTTAGCTACCGCAATATCTATGTTACGGCAGGGCCCTTATTACACTTTCTCTTACAGAGCTATGGAAACCGTTTTGCCCATGCGATAAAGCAAGGTGCAAAAATGAAATCATGCCTAGCAGAGGTTGGTTTCGATCCACCAACCTTTGGGTTTTGGGCCCAGCACACTTCCACTGCGCCACTCTGCAGTCTGCTTACATTTGTATACAATCTTCAAGTGGGGAAGCTTCTCTGTTTTCTGTTTTTTTTTTGTTTTTAGGGCCTTGCTGTAACATAGATTGTAGTGTAACTATTTCAACTAATGTACCCTTCTTAAAGGGATACTGTAGGGGGGTCAGGGGAAAATGAGTTGAACTTACCCGGGGCTTCTAACGGTCCCCCGCAGACATCCTGTGTTGGCGCAGCCACTCACCAATGCTCCGGCCCCGCCTCCGGTTCACTTCTGGAATTTCAGACTTTAAAGTCTGAAAACCACTGCACCTGCGTTGCCATGTCCTCGATCCCGCTGATGTCATCAAGAGCGCACAGCGCAGGCCCAGTATGGTCTGTGTCTGCGCAGTACACTCCTGGTGACATCAGCAGGAGCGAGGACACGGGCGTGCAGGCGCAGTGGTTTTCTGACTTTAAAGTCAGAAATTCCAGAAGTGAACTGGAGGCGGGGCCGGAGCATCGCTGAGTGGCTGCACCAACACAGGATGTCTGCGGGGCACCATTAGAAGCCCCGGGTAAGTTCAGCTCATTTTCCCCCGACCCCCCTACAGTATCCCTTTAAGAAGGGTACATTAGTTGAAATAGTTACACTACAATCTATGTTACAGCAAGGCCCTAAAAAAAAACAAAAAAAAAAACAGAAAACAGAGAAGCTTCCCCATATTGGAGCATTGGATTTGGTAAAGTCTTAAGCCAATGTGTTGTAAGACACAAGTAAGCTTTAGGTTAGCAGGAATGGTTGCATGGCCACCTAGCTTTTCATCCTTCCCAGGCCAGCTAGGCTGGCTTCAGCCTGTAGTGTTGGTGGTATAGTGGTGAGCATAGCTGCCCTCCAAGCAGTTGATCTGGGTGCAATTCCTGGCCAATGTATGTGAGTGTGCTTTTGACATCCTACAAATCCCTGGAAGACAAGATCCATCTCTGGAGGAGGAGGAGGAGGAGGGAAGGAGGGAGTTGTGGGGTGCTATATAAGGAATAACAATCAGCCAGGAACAAGCCTACAAGAGCCTAACTAAGCTTTCCCTAGCAGAGTCTGTCAGCAGCTATCCCTTCAGTAATTACTGTAGGCAGAAGAGTGAGTAAAACGGCCGGAGAACCTTGCCTTTTAAAAGGGGGGGGGTGGGGCTCCAGGAGATAGTGTAGGCTGATTGGCGACAATGTGCCTGCTGACTGTGATGTAGAGGGTCAAAGTTGACCGTAATGGAGCATTATGGAGGCGAACTGAATTTCCGCAAAAGTTCGCCTTCGCTGGCAAACGCGAACCACTCAAAGTTTGCCTGGAACCGTTCGCGGGCGAACCGTTCGGCCCATCTCTACCCATTTGCAGCAATTTACCCTGTGGTAACTGATACTTTGAGGAAAGGAAATGCCAAGAAAACCACAACAATCAATAAGGAGAGAGGTGTGTGTGTGTGTGTGTGGGAGGTAGTGTTGGGCGAACAGTGTTCGCCACTGTTCGGGTTCTGCAGAACATCACCTGGTGGTGTTCGGCCAAACTGTTTGGGTTTGCCCAAACTGCTGAATGCCCGGCCGAACAGGGCCCCTGTTCGGCCGAACAGGGCTCTGTTCGGCCGAATACGGCCCCCCTATGGGGTCGCAGGCATAAGGGGGGAGCATGCCCCGATCGCGGGGGGGTCAGAAATTCCCCCCACCCCCTCCGCTAGCGCTCCCCCCTCTGCCCGCTTCCCCATACAAAAGTTTGACGAAAGTAAAATAGTGCCGGTGGTGGTGGCTGGCTGCTGCAGTGGCTGGCTGGCACTATGAAGTGACTGAGGAGTAGGAGTCGGAGTAGGACGCGTTGAGGGAGGCCGGGCAGCGGGCGGTTCAGCAGTAGTACACTTGTGGTACTTCCGCCCTTTCTCTGACCTCACGTCCTCTGCGTGATGACGCATACGAGGGTACGCGTGGCGCGTACCCTCGTATGCAGAGGACGTGTGGTCAGAGAAAGGGCGGAAGTACCACAAGGGTACTACCGCTGAACCGCCCGCTGCCCGGCCTCCCTCAACGCGTCCTACTCCTCCTCCTCCTCCTCAGTCACTTCATAGTGCCAGCCAGCCACTGCAGCAGCCAGCCACCACCACCGGTACTATTTTACTTTCGTCAAACTTTTGTATGGGGAAGCGGGCAGAGGGGGGAGCGCTAGCGGAGGGGGTGGGGGGAATTTCCGACCCCCCCCGCGATCGGGGCATGCTCCCCCCTTATGCCTGCGACCCCATAGGGCCCCCAAAAGCGGGATGTTCGGGAAGTTCGGGGTTCGGCCCGAACATGCCGAACATCGCGGCCATGTTCGGCGAACGTTCCCGAACCCGAACATCCAGGTGTTCGCCCAACACTAGTGGGGGGGGGGGGTACTGGGCTGCAGGAAGGGGAGTGAATAATTGCTGCACTTGGGGGCCTGGAGGAGGTATTGGCTGCACTTCAGGGACAGGAGGGGTTAATGGCTGTAATACAGTATGCAGTGCAGTCATTAACCCCTCCTGAGCACCAAGTGCAGCCATTAACTTTGCTGGGTAGTCTTGTACATGAGTCAATCAAAAATTCCAGCTTAAAGGGGAACTGAAGTAAGAGTTATACGGAGGCTGCCATATTTATTTCCTTTTAATCAATACCAGTTGCCTGGCAGCCCTGCTGGTCTATTTCTTCTAGTATCTGAATAACACCAGAAATAAGCATGCAGCTAGTCTTGTCAGATCTGACATTAATGTCAGAAACACCTGATATACTGCATGCTTGTTAAGGGGCTATGGCTAATAGTATTAGAGGCAGAGGATCAGCAGGAAGGCCTGGTAACTGGCATTGCTTAAATGGAAATAAATATGGCAGCCTCCATATCCCTCTCACTTCAGTTGTCCTTTAAGAGGGTTAAATATTGGAATCAGCTTATACATGATGTCGACTTGTATTTGAGTACATATGATACTTATGACATTGTTTTTTGGGGGAGAAATTAGACTTTCTTTAGGTGCTTTTTTCCTCAGGAATTATTTTATTTCAGATGCATTTTAAAGAGAAAAAGAAGAAAAAACTGAAAAATACACAGTTTCTCAGTTTTCACCTATTATTATTTTAAATCAAAAGTGCTACTATAGACAATTAAAGAGACACTGTAACCAAAAAAAATGGTGGCAGAGAAGACATGAATGTACCCCAGTCCGAAGTGCAAGAATGGGTCTGCAAAGTCCTTTAAACTTCAACTTCAGTAAAAACCGGTCTGTGCTTGTCCAGTAGCCCAAAGCTGCTTGTACATGACTTTTTGCTCTGTGCACTAGCAGCTTTGTGCTACTCCGCATGCGTGAACTATACTTGCATGTGTGCAGTACAGCCACGCTTGTACATGGATGAGAGTGTGGTCACAAAGTAGAAGAAGGTCCTGGGTAGCAGCGGTGGGGTCAATCTGGAAAGCTTCTACAGCATCCAGAGGCTTTCCACTGCTTAGGTTAGTATCTACCTTTTTTATTTTTTAAAGTAACTGGTTTGCTTTAATACAAATAGTATGCAATATGGAATTAGACATTTAATCTGCTTTCCAGTCTGAATTATTAGCATATTTTTGACCATCTTTTATTGTCCATCTTTTATACACCATTTCCCTATCTACAGTATCTATTTTTCTATCTATCTATCTATCTATCTATCTATCTATCTATCTATCTACCTATCTATCTATCTATCTATCTATCTATCTATCTATCTATCTATCCGTCTGTCTCTATGTTTGAAGTTTCTTAGCTCACTGGGATCTGTCACTTGTCTGTAATTATAGGTCTGTATTGGGGAGCAGTGTTTCACTGGAGTATTGTGATAAGGGGTCTGTCATCAAGGGAGGGCCTGTAACTTAAGGGGTAAGGAGGGAACAGGGTCTATACTGGGGTCTATCATGTGATCTGTTTGATTGTTTTTTGATGACTGAGGTCATGTATGCTGCCTAATTATGTTATTTGAGGGCAAAAAGCCTGACTTATTTTGTTTTATGCTGACAAGTTTTTATTTAAGGGTTGTTCTGATGCCTGGTTAAATCTCTAGGGGAGACAAGCTGCATAATTGTTATTTTGGGGATGTGTATTCTGACCTATTGCCAACCCCATACTTCATTTGTACAGGCCATGCTTCACTTTAACACTGACAATTCCCTCCTCCCATAACAGTTTTTTTCACAAGATTTCAGGTGCTACAACAACTATATAAAAAATGATCAGCTCATGTAATTTCAAGATTTTTGCAACAGCTATCATTTCCCAATAACAGAAAAATGTAATTATCTAAGACTCATTCATTATCGCCAAACAATCGAAAAAAAAATCTCTTTCACTTACTGGGCAAATTTTGAGACTGTTATCACCACAATTTTTGCAATTTAAAGGGGTTTCCATACTGTATAACTTCCTAATGGACTCTACATGTACTAAAAATGGGTTTATTGAGAAATGGGAAGAATGCAGAACAAGCTGGCAACTATGCTTTACAATGCGTTTAAGGGTGATGTCAGAGCACAACGCAATAAACGTACCACTTGTCAGGTCTGCGGAGTTTACCTCCGCTGCAACGGCCAGCAGCATGTCTGCGACTTCCGGGTCGGCTGGCCGCATTGCTGGAGAATGGAGATGCGGCTCCTCAGCTGGGCTTCAGTCGCGTGACACACAGGCAGAGAAGGAGGGTGGACACACACGCTGTCAGCGTCGCACCTCTTATGCGCTTAGGAAGTGTGTCAGCTGACAGTCGGTCAGCTGACAGACACGCAGGGGTCCACCACCGAATTCTGTTTGCTGGACAAGATGGGGGCGTGCCTATTCCCTCACCCCGCGCTATTTAGCCTGATTCTGTCAGTTCTACGTTGTCTGCTCTAGCTAACACTACGCAGTGAAGGCTTCAGACCTTAGTCGGTCCATGTGTGGTTTGAACCAGCAGGACCCCGGGGATTCCATACTAGCTCAGCTTATTATTATTGATATTACTGTGTTTGACTTCTGCCTGTTTATCTGACTTCTCTTTGCCTAACGATTCTGTACCTCTGCCAATCTGATCTGTTGCTGACCTCTGCCTGAATCAGATCTGTTGCCGACTCGATTTGTCTGACTATTCTCATATCTGTATTGCAGTGTCAGTTCTGCCTTCACTAACACTGTCTATAACTGTACGGCGTCTCCCTTCAGGGAGTCTCTGATATCTGTCTGTCTGCTAGTATCCCTCACTCACTAGCAGAACGTTACACCACTGCCAGTAATCCTTCTCCCATGTCCACGCAGGCAAGGACAGGACGCTCCAGCGATCTCATGGTGATGTCGGACATGCGGACATTCTTTAGTACAACGCCTCGACTTAGCGCTTCCGGATCCACCCTCCACCCACGCCTGGACTGGCAGGTAGTCGACTACCTGGCCTTAAAGAGGAACTCCAGCCTAAACAAACATACTGTCATTAAGTTACATTAGTTATGTTAATTAAAATGGATAGGTAATATAATCTCTTACCCACACTGCTTTAACCATTTACCGCCATCCTAACGTATTAGAACGTCATGCTTACCGCTATTAACAGCAACATGACGTTTTAATACGTCGCGCATTCCCGCCGCTGCTACCGCCGTGTGTCCGCCGCTACCGCCGCCATTACCGTCGGGATCCCGTGCTGGGTGATTGGGGAAGAGGACCGAACAGTCCTCTACCCAATCGCAGTGCCTGGAGTGAATGGACGTGACCGCGAACAGCGGCTACGTCCATTCACATAAACAGGAAATGTAACAATTTAATAAAGTGTAAAAAAAAAATAAATAAAAAAAAAGTGAACACGTCCTATGAGTGTTCACTAGTGCCATCTTGTGGCCAAAAAGTATATTACACCTACAAAATACATACATTTTCAAGTATATACACATCATTAATAAAATTACACTTCCAACCCTCCCCCCCCCAAAAAAAAAACACTTGTAAAAAAAAAAATCAGCTTAAAAAAATAAATAAATAGTTGCCTTAGGGACTCAGCTTTTTTTATTCTATATTTTATGGGGGAAAATTAATTTTAATTTATTACATAGGGGCTTGTAATTATGGCCAGAACAAACAGAAAAATAACCACTTATATTTCAAAATAATATACTGTCGCCATACATTGTGGTAGGGACATAATCTAAACGGTTTAATTATCGGGACCACTGGGCAAATAAAACGTGTTTGTTTTATCCACAGGAGAACGTTTAATTTTAAAACTATAAAGGCTAAACACTGAGAAATAATGATTTTTTTTTCTTTTTTTTCTGTTTTTCTCATTAAAATGCATTTAGAATAAAAAAATTCTTAGCAAAATGTACTATCCACAGAAAGCCTAATTGGTGGCGAAAAAAACGAGGTATAGATCATTTTCTTGTGATAAGTAGTAATAACGTTATTAGGGAATAAAAGGGAGGAGCGCTGACAACTGAAAATTGCTCTGGTCCATTAGGATAAAAACCCTTGGGGGTGAACTGGTTAAAAGAACAGGCAAATGTTTGATTTCATGATGACAGACATCTTTTTGGTTGAAAGGAGGTGACAGGGAGCATGAGACACAGTTCCAACTGTCCTGTGTGCTGAGCACCTCTCCCAGTTGCTAGGCAATGTGAATAACAACATAGGAAATCCCATCATGCTCTGCACAGCATCAGGGTAAAAAAGCCCGGGCTTTTTTTCTTTGATGAGTGGAGCTTAGCTACAAATGCAGCTAAAAATGATGCTTTGGTAAGAAAAACAAAGTTCTGATGCTGTGAAACTGTTAAAGAAACACCAAGGGCCTGATTCACAAAGCGGTGCAAACTTTTTCGCGGACTTTTGCACGCGCAAAGTGCCGCGATCCGCGCGATCGCGGACTTTTGCGCATGCAATTTGCCGCGCGCGCAAAAGTCCACGATCGCGCGAATCGCGGCAAATTACGCGCGCAAAAGTCCGCGAAAAAGTTTGCACCGCTTTGTGAATCAGGCCCCAAGCCTTTTCAGTTCTGCTAAGTAGATTTTTAGTCCGGAGGTTCACTTTAAGTGTGGATGTAGACACTCTGAGCAGCGATGAACCCTTGGACTATTGGGTTCGCAGGCTTGACCTGTGGCCAGAGCTGTCCCAATTTGCCATCCAACTTCTGTCTTGCCCTGCCTCAAGCATCCTGTCAGAAAGCACCTTCAGTGCAGCTGGAGGCATTGTCATTGAGAAGAGAAGTCGGCTAAGTCACAAAAGTTTTCACACTGTTCAGTACCTCACCTTTATCAAAATGAATGAGGCATGGATCCCGGAGGGCTACTGCCCGCCCCAAGACTAAGTCAGTCCCCACACATAGCATCTCTGCCTGCACGCCGTGGGACTGCCTGCCCCAAGACTTAGTTGCTCCACACACAGCATCTCTGCCTGCAGGCCGCTTGACTGCCTTCTCTGCCACCACCAACAGGGTCCAGGTAGTGTTGGGCGAACAGTGTTCACCACTGTTCGGGTTCTGCAGAACATCACCCTGTTCGGGTGATGTTCGAGTTCGGCCGAACACCTGACGGTGCTCGGCCAAACCGTTCGGCCACATGGCCGAACTAAGAGCGCATGGCCGAACGTTCCCCGAACGTTCGGCTAGCACTGTGATTGGCCGAACGGGTCACGTGGTTCGGGCCAGAACGCGCTCTGATTGGCCGAACGGTCACGTGGTTCGGGTAAATAAATACCCGAACCACGTCATATCTCCGCCATTTGTCTGTGGGTTTAGCTTTGGGTAGGCAGGCAGGGTAGTTCGCTCTCCAGCCACGCTAGCCAGGGTCCCCCCCAGTCATTGTGTGTCGCTGCTGGGAACAGTAGTACACCGCTCGCTCAGCCACACTATATATAGCATTGTTTACTGCCACTGTGTACCTCGCTCAGCCACGCTATATATAGCATTGTGTTTTCTGACACTCTGTGTACACGGCTTAGCCTGACTATATAGCATTGTGTGTACTGCCACTGTGTACCTCGCTCAGCCACGCTATATATAGCATTGTGTTTACTGCCACTCTGTGTACACGGCTCAGCCAGACTATATAGCATTGTGTGTACTGCCACTGTGCACCTCGCTCAGCCACGCTATATATAGCATTGTGTTTTCTGACACTCTGTGTACACGGCTTAGCCTGACTATATAGCATTGTGTGTACTGCCACTGTGCACCTCGCTCAGCCACGCTATATATAGCATTGTCTTTACTGCCACTCTGTGTACACCGCTCAGCCAGACTATATACCATTGTTTACTGACACTCTGTGTACACCGCTCAGCCAGACTATATAGCATTGCGTACTCTGCCAGTCAGTGTGTATATTGCTGGGATCAGTAATACTCCACTCACCGCCAACCACTATATGAGCTCACCATGAGTTCCTCAGAGACCTCCGCTGTGAGCAGCACTCCCAACAACAGCAACAGCCAACGCCCCACGCAAGCTATAACATCCACCCCTGCAGCCAGTGGTCAGCAGCAGCCCTCTCCAGAGGAGAATGTTGTGTCCATCGGTCCATCGCCAGAACGATTAATGAGGGCTGCCATTGAGGAGATGATGGGGCCTGATGTGGAGGAGGAGGTCTGGCTCAGGCCAGCATCCCAAGTTAATGTTGAGGACGATGAGGGGTCTGTGTCTGGGGATGTTGGGGTGGCAGAGGTGGTGGGTGGGTCAGACTCAGGAGAAGAGTTGTATGATGAGGATGATGATCGGGACCATCTGTATGTGCCTCAGAGTCCGACCCCGGAAAACATGTTGTATCGTGTGTTTAGGTACTAAAATCTGCGTTCTCACTTCCCAGTACTGCCCGCAGTGCCCGGGTCCACGGATCCATATAATTTTTTGGGCAGCACTATCAAACTGTGGTACTATGAGTGAGTTGCCATGGTCCCTTTGTGCTGCCTGTCACACTCACCGTCTGTCTGCAGATGGATTGTTCAACACAGCTACGCCATCTGACATGTAGTCCTGGACCTTGACCATCTTCTCCAGGCGATTGGTGTTGGAGGACGTGGAACTGCCCGATTGCTGTTCTGTGGGCTGCTGCATGGGTGTCAGAAAATGTTCCCACTCCAAGGACACTGCCAATACCATTCCCTTTTCGGCACTAGCAGCAGCTTGTGTTCTTTGCTGCCCTCCTGGTCCTCCTGGGTTTGCTGAAGTCAGTCTGTCGGCGTACAACTGGCTAGAGAAGGAGGAGGATGTCAATCTCCTCTCTAAAGTCTCCATCCTCAAGGGCCTGCTGGAATTGTTCCATTTTTGACCTGTCTGACACTTTCTTCAATCAGTTTTTTAACATTGTGTTTGTATAAACTGGGTATAAACCCAGTAATTGGTGTTGTCCAGATTCCAGAATAATGAATAATAATGAATAGTGAATAATGCGCGGGCCGCGTTCAATGCAGTCTAGCATGAATTGAGCCATGTGTGCCAGAGAGTCCTGCCAGACTCCTCTGTCTTCATGTTCTTGTAAGCGTTGTGATTGTTGTGATGCACCATATTCGTCACCAGCATCTCTTTTTTCCTCTTCTGCTGTCCTTTCCCGCTAAATTGTGGAAGTCCAACGTGTACCGCTCTGTCCCTCGGCAGTGGGGGCATCCAATTCCTGCTCCAACTCCAGCTGTTCCTCGTCCTGTTCTTTGTCATAGCTGGGACCAGCGTTTCCTGAGGCAGGTTGCCTGATGTTGGTATCATCACGCTGATCGTTTTCATCTTCAGAATCCCCCACTTGCATTATGCCAGCGGTTTCCATCTTCAACATTGATTTCTTCAGTAAACACAGCAGTGGTATTGTAATGCTGACTGTAGAGTTGTCACTGCTCAGTCACGCAACGTGGATTGCTCAAAATTTTGGAGGACTTGGCAGAGATCCAACATGGTGGCCCAATCAGATCCACAGAAGCTTGGTAGCTACTAGCTGCTGGAATGCGCCTCGGCACTGCGCAAAAGCGTGCTAGCATGTGCAGCGTAGAATTCCAGCGCGTAGGCAGGGACATCACCCAGCGAGCGATGGTGCGCTAGATTGAAGCGCTCCTGCATCTCTTGGTGAGTCCTTCAGAAGCGGTACTGGACTTTTAACAATGTTTGTTTTTTTTTCCTTCAACAGAAGATCTGCCACGTTGGAGTGAGGAGGACGCCGCCGACCCCGACACCAAGCTGAACCCCGGCGAACTCCAAGCAGAGGATCTTCAGGAACCCTCAAGGCTTTGAGCAAGCTGAGGAGGATCAGCAGTCCCGACGAGACCTCTCCTCATATGCGACTGAGTGCAGTGGAGCTCCCCAGAACAACCTCTCAGTTGTCACTTTGTCACTGGTCACTTTGTCACTTTGTCACTTTGTCATTTTGTCACTTTGTCAGTTGTCACTTTGTCACTGGTCACTTTGTCACTTGTCACTTTGTCATTTTGTCACTTGTCACTTTGTCACTTGTCACTTCTCACTTTGTCACTTGTCACTTTGTCATTTTGTCACTTGTCACTTTGTCACTTGTCACTTCTCACTTTGTCACTTGTCACTTTGTCATTTTGTCACTTTGTCATTTTGTCACTTTGTCACTGGTCACTTTGTCACTTGTCACTTGGTCACTTGTCCAGATGATCTTGGTACACCTCCTGAGATTCAAATTCCTGCACACATTGCTCTGGGATTTGGGTGTGATGAAGGATGCATCTAACTGGCCACCGGAGGCAATTAAGGCCTTCAAAACATTGAAAGCAGCTTTCTGTTCCGCCCCCATTTTGCGTCATGTTGAGTTGTTGACGTCATGTTCATCCTCGGCCTCGCCTTGCATTTCAGTGCGAGGTGCATTTTCCACAGAAAAAGTTTGTGAATCCAGGCACAACATTTGTGGCTGTTCCATTGACCTTTCACAGGTAGAAGATTGTGGGGGTGGTAATAGCTCCTCCGAATAGCCCATTGTGTCCTGAAAACTACTCATTGCATTGCTTTGCGCACACATTTTTTTGTCCTCATGCAAGGCCTGAGTTGCACCTGAAAGCGTGGCCTTCTCCTCCTGCGCCTCCTCCTGTTCCATCACGTCTGCTGCTGCTGGGTTAGCGTTGATGCCCGGTCCCTGTTTATTGAACCTCTTATCTTTATTACATTTATGACTGCATGGCGATAAAAAGCATGCTATCCGCACGCTTCTTGTCCTCATGCAAGGCCTGGGTTGTTGTGTCTCAAAAAGCATGGCCTTCTCCTCCTGCGCCTGCTCCTGTTCCATCATGTGTGCTGCTGCTGCTGGGTTAGCGTTACCGGTCCCTTTTCCTGGAACCTCTTCTCTGTATTACATTTATGACTACATGGCAACAAAAAGCATGTTACCTGTGCAAAGAAACATGACATTTTCCACATTTAAAAGACAGTTTTTCCTTTGAAACTTTACAATCAATTTTCTCAAAAACTATAAGCTCTTTTTCAAATATTTTTTTCCCTCTTGTACCCACTCCCAAGGTGCACATACCCTGCTAATTTGGGGTATGTAGCATGTAAGGAAGCTTTACAAAGCACGAAAGTTCGGGTCCCCATTGACTTCCATTATCAGAATCAGAATCAATTTATTTTTCGCCAAGTAAGTTTGCACCTACAAGGAATTTGTCTTGGCAGTTGCTTAACAAACACAAACAAAAAACAATACAAGGACAGACAGTGTGAATATTACAAGTTAAGGACATTATAAGTATAGTGGCAGTAAGCAATGTGAGAATTGTTCATGTTTAGTTCTGTGCTGATTACTTTCAGTCCTAGCAGCTGTAACGTGGTTCAGCATTAAGTATGGCTACCGCTTGAGGAAAAAAACTGTTCCTGTGTCTGGAGGTTTTGGTAGCGATTGACCGGAATCTTACTCCTGAAGGCATGCGCTGGAAGATGGAGTGAGCTGGGTGAGAGGGGTCAGAGGCAATTTTGGTCGCTCTCTTTCTGCACCTGCTAGTGTAAAGATCCTGCAGGGAAGGTAAGCTACAGCCAATTATCCTTTCCGCTGATCGGATGATGCGCTGCAGCCTCCCCTTTTCTAATGCTGAGCAGGAGCTGAACCATACAGTCATGGATGATGTTATGGTGGATTCGATGATTGCAGTGTAGAACTGCACCATTAGATTTTGAGGTAGGCCAAACTTTTTCAGCTGCCGCAGATGGTACATTCTCTGTTGTGCTTTCTTGACAATAGTGGCAGTGTTGTTGTCCCATTTTAAGTCGTTTGAGATCGTGGACCCAAGAAACTTGAATGACTCTACTTGGGTTATTGTGGATCCATTTATGGTTAAGGGGAGGTGCTGGGGGGGAGATCTCCTAAAGTCTATTATCATCTCCATGGTTTTGAGAGCATTTAGTTCTAAGTTGTTGCTGCTGCACCAGGAGGAAAGCTGTCCCACCACATGCCTGTATGCAGACTCATCCCCGTTTTGAATGAGACCAACAACTGTTGTGTCGTCTGCAAACTTCAGAACCTTAACAGATGGATCTGTGGAGATGCAGTCATTGGTGTAAAGTGAGTACAGCAGTGGGGAAAGCACACAGCCCTGGGGTGCACCAGTACTGACTGTCAGAGTTCGGCGCGAACACCCGAACATCGCGGCGATGTTCGGCGAACGTTCGCGAACCCGAACATCTAGGTGTTCGCCCAACACTAGGTCCAGGACTCCAGGTGGATTCCTGAATTTTTAAGGCTGCTAGCAGCGGCCGCTATAATAATTTCTGTGGAGTGTGTACATGCCTGCCTAATTTTTCTGGCTGCACTGCAGCTGCAACAACAAAACAAAAGGCATGTACATGTGTCGATTCCCCTTCGTGATTGTGATTGTTACCTTGCTGCGGTGAAGGGGCTTGCGTATCGCAATGAAGCAATGACCACCGGCTATATGATTGCCTCGGGGGGGGGGGGGGGGGGGGGGAGGATACACCCACGATAATAAGGTTGTTGCTTCATTGTGGACAGACCAAATTTGATCAGCTGGACAGTCACTGTTCTGTCATTCAGCTAGCTCAGCCCGGCGACCATATGGGCTGGAAAACCGCCATCACCTGCACTCTTGTCTTGGTGCGCACCAGTCCAGCACGGCCATCACTACACAAACAGCTGTTTGCAGTCACTGCATACCTTTCACTGCACATTGTATTATACCTGGCAGTCAGTGCATACCTTTCACTTGAACGGATGGCAGACTTGCCCTCCATAACAAATTCTCGTTAAAAGATTTAAAGTTGATTCATCTCATATACAGCAGGGCCTCAAAAGTCCTCCTGTATTTTTATTTTGCGTCAAATCCAGATTTTTCCCTGGGACTTTTGGTGTCTATCCCACTCCGCCATGCCACCCTCCAGGTGTTAAACCCCTTGAAACATCTTTTCCATCACTTTTGTGGCCAGCATAAGTGTTTCTAGTTTCCAAAGTTTTCCTCCCCATTGAAGTCTATTGCGGTGCGTGAAAGTTCGCGCGAACCGAACTTTTGCGGAAGTTCGTGAACCCGGTTTGCAAACCAAAAATCAGAGGTTAGGTCCATCTCTAGCAGTGAGGCATACTTTCATTGCACTGCATGCCTTACCATATGGTTGCACCACAATGGTATCAGGCAATGCAACTTTTTGGCTACGTTGCATTGTTATAGCACAGCATCGCACTGAAATTTACATAGTATGAAAGAAGCCTAAGTGACAGTGACATAGGAAAAAAGTATTGTGCATTTTACTTGTATATACAGTAGTTACATAGTTCGTTTGGTTGAAAAAAAAGACAAACAAGTTCAACCAGAAACTCCTCTTCCACCCAAAACACCATCCTGAACTTGCGTATATCCCAGTTGATTCAGGCGAAAGTGAAAAAACCTTACAAGGCCTGGGCCAATTAGCCTTAAAAGGCTAAATATGTACTGTATATGCTGTATAAGTTTACATGTATTTTATTTATTTTATAGTGGTCCTTTAAGTTTATTTTACAGCCAGCTATGAATTTTGGAATAAAATGCTCTGTTTTTTTACCCAAGGTAACAAATACCTGATTGGAACCTAGAGACGTGCTGCCGCTGCTTTTATCTATACGGGGGAAGGGGGGGGGGAGTGGAGGAGGACACGGGTAAGTACAGGAGGACACAGGGACAATACAAGGAGTCCCGCCACACCACAGCAGGTCGGCGGTTCGTATCAGCGGGCGTTCATAAGGAGGGGACTACCTGTATTTGGAATATAAGACATAGTGATATTTTCTCCCCCTTTTGGGGAGAAAAAAAATGTGTCTTATATTCTGAAAAATAAGGTAACTCTTACAGTGAATGGTGCTAAACTGAAGGGACTGACTTTTTTTTCCTCATCAACCAAAGTGGAATTTCTGTTTAAGTGCACGCACATATCCATGTATTTTTTTCTGTTGAAAAGGAGCTTTAATTTTGAAAGATTTTTAAGAGAATAAAAAAAAATGATGACAGAATGCAGTCAGTTTTTACTAATTAACGATCTTGGTGTAATTTTTCTTGCTCTGATACAGTTGTTAAAGTAATAGATTTATAATCATTCTGATTACATTTGGGTGTTTAATCTTATCTTTAGACTAGTGGCAGAAGGTCGACACAACTGCTGCTATAAATCACCCTAATTTATTTCATTAGCTTAACTTCTTATTTTGGTGGAATGGGACTCTGCTTATATTCCAGGCGTATAAATAAACTGAATTTCAAACAGAGGCAAAATGCTGTTGATCTGTAAAATAGTGAGGCAGGCAGATCAGAAGCCCCACTTTACTGACCTTCATTGTAGCTCTGTATATTGCAAGAATTGCAAACATTGCTTCTACTTGCTTATCATGTTTTTTGCACATGTTACGCCAGAACCCAATGTCTGGCTGGCCAAAAATGCTAAGTGGCCATGCTAATGCGGCCAATGTGAGAAACAAATTGAATTTGGTGGCTCCAGCTTCTCTCCCTACCCCCTCACAGCTCTGGCTCCTCCCTGATCCCTCCAATAAAAACAATTTACAATAGCAAAACTAGTGCAGCGAACACAGAGCATGCTGGCAGCTGTATTCCCCAATGACTGTCTATCAAAGCTTTGCCCTCCCAACTGCTATGTCTCTCCAGAGATGGTCGTAGTCAGCCAACTTCGCTACGCTGGAACTACTCGTAGTTTTACGCAATTACGCTTTGCCAAACTACGGCTTCGAAATCAAATATTCGCTTCGTATGTATTTCGTAGAATACGCATTAAAATACGCAATTACACGTAGTGCAAAGCGTACTGTATGCGGATGCTTATGCCCTATGCAAAATAAATTACGCATTAATTCATCTTTGAATGCTTATAATTGGAACTCTTCTATGCATACATTCCCCTTTCCAATGTGTAAATTTGTAAGCATACAATCGCACGAGGAAAATTAGACGCGAGTAACGCATTCGTAGTTCACTACGCAATACACATGTTAACTACGCATAGTGGGCGTAAGCTACGCGTAGTGGTACTTTGCTACGCGTAAATTCATAAGCGTAGTTTTGGAACTTCACCTACAAACTACAATGCGTAGATGTGAACTACGATGCGTAAATTCACACTGGTGTAGTTTCTGCTCATCCCTGTGTCTCTCCAGTGTACGACACTCATCTCCACTCTGCCCAGGGGCCTTCTATCCACCTCCAGCCACTTATGTAGCTCTGCCGCCCTCTGCTTCTCCGTATGTCCTGCCATTTTCTTCCTCAGCTCATTGGCCCACGCCGTAATTGACAGGGCTTTACCTTTTCTGTGAGCACATTGGTCTTAAGGGCCTTGTTAGTCTCAGCCTTCTAGCTACATGATTTTTGTTGATGTGCGCTTGTTTTCTCCTGCTTGCTGATATTCATTGGCCATTCTGCTGGGCCTTTCTTTTTGTGGCTGCTCAAGTTCAGCTGGAGTGCCGCAAAGTCCTGAAGAAACGGAAGTGCCACCAATAGCTGTAAGTGTTGAGAAGAGCCACCAAACTTAATCTGTTTCTTACATTGGCCGCGGTAGCACGGCCACTTTGCATTTTGGCTGGTCAGAACACTAAGTGGCCAGACTTCGGGTTCTGGCCATAACACACACAAAGTTTGCTGCCAGTGAGTAAATAAGTGCAGGTGGTGAAAATAAGTAAGGCCTAGTGCACACCAAAAACCGCTAGCAGATCCGCAAAATGCTAGCAGATTTTGAAACGCTTTTTCTTATTTTTCTGCAGCGTTTAAGCTAGCGTTTTACCACTAAACCTCCTTGTGCACATTTTCACCTGGTGACGAGAACAACAGGAAAAATCGGGGTTAGCCACTTATGTAAAGTAAGCCATAGTCTGTATAATTTAAAGGAAATTTAAAAGGCAATTTGGGATGAAATAAAAAATCATGGTAAAAGCGATTAAAGAGAAATCCAGCTTTCATTTTAAAAAATAAAATTGCCACTATTAAATCAGAGCTGTACAAGTCTTGTTATGTCACTATCTTTCCAATTCAATTTAACACCTGCAATAATTTTCCAAAACTTACTGTAAACTCATACTGCACTTCTCTGCAAGCATGGCATGTGTACTGTGTGTAGAGAATAAACTTCCTCCTCTCATGCCATTTCAGACATCTGGGAGGTAGTAAGATCAGGGGCATAACAATAGGGGATGCTCTCGCCCCCCCCTCCCCCCCCCCCCGGGCCCGTTCAGGGCTGTTTTTGAGGGCTGGAGGGGTCGCAGCATGAGAGCTTGGTAGCACGTCGGCTGGGAGGGAGGACGTCCCCCCCCTCCCTCACCTCGGGCTCTCCCCTCCAGCATTGAATACTGTGTGTATGCAGGCGGCGGGCAGCAGCTGATACATACCTTCCTTGTGCTCCACCGATGTTCCTCTTTCTAACTTCCTGGAAGTCATGTCAGAATCTAGAGAGAGGAACATCGGTGGAACGCAAGGAAGGTATGTATCTGCCACTGCCCGTCACCTGCATACACACAGTATTCAATGCTGGAGGAGCCCGCATGCTGTGACCCCTCTGGCCCCCCAAAATGCCCCCCCCTCCCCCCCAGGGCCACTCAGAATTTCTGCAGGGGAGCCCGACGCTTCCTAGTTATGCCCATGAGTAAGATGAAGATAATCACTGTCCCAGCAGGAAATCCATCATTGGGTAGACCTGACAGAGATGCAGCAGGACCTTCACATGTGGGAATGTAGGATGAGTGGCTCTGCAAATGTATGGCCAGCTGGGGTGAACTTTACGTGAGATCTGTCTTACTGCTGTTCCTAGTAACGTGGCTGTTGCTGCAGTGATTTATATGGTTGGGATTGATGGTGGTATATTAGTGACCAATGGGGAAGAAGCATTACTGGCAGGGCTTATGGAATCTTTGTAGGGAAGCAGGGTCTAAGGTAGAAGAGGGTGGTCCACTTGCAGTCTGTGGTAGTGTTACTTCTGCATGGTCTTTGGAACTCCATCACCATTAGGCGCGGTGTCAGTCTGTCAGAGAATATTGACCCAGTAGTTATGGATGCTTACAATACTGGGGTGCTTTCTTCTTAAGCTTAAACTCCCTTTAAAATCATGGCTAGCAGTTCAGGCTTAGCATTGTCAGTTGTGCATAAGTGTGTGTGTTTGTGTGTTTGTGGGGATGTTGACTTTTCAGTGACATTTATAGGTGAGCCACCTTTTTTTTCAGGTATGCATGTAAGACTTGCCAGTGAGTGTTGACATGATGCTTTCCTGGCTATATATACACACTTCTTTATAGGGAAAGGATGGACTCAAAGGATTTTTGACATTTTTTTCATTCCATGAGACTGTTGTGGGCAATTATTGTAAATATTTGTGTTCAGCTTATGCACGCTAGAGGAGGTTGTAAAAAGAAGTTTCACTGGATTACATAGTTTCTAATTGTTGGTTTCTAATTTCATTTGTGCTGTCAATGCAAAATGAAAAAAGCAAGGAAATGTTACCTGCATAACTTTGATGACTTTTGTGTGATATTTTAGCATTGGAATGCAGGTTGTCCAGTGAGGCAATCTAGGACTTGATCAGGGACTCAGGGTGATTGATTTTGAAGTTCTCTAATTTACCATTGGGGTTTGGCATATGCTGATACACAACTTTTGTCAGGATAGATGTTGGCTATAATGTTCTGTATCAGGGAGGGTAGATGCTGCTCTGGGCATGTGGTGACTAAGGCAGTGGCTTATCAACTCTTAAATTGGGGTGATGGGTACTTACTGCAAAACATGACTGCCATTTTGTGGATGATTTGTTTTGTAAACAGTTATATCAGTCTTGTGGTTATGGCCTCTGATTGTCATCCGCTTACAGTGTGCCTTCCAAACGGGTGTATAAGGTGGCTGGTTAAGTGTTTTTTGTTAAAGTATTTATTAATGTAAGCATTATCCAGGACTTGCTTATTATTGTTATGGGTTGTATTACTATTTGTATTGTTATTTACTATGCATTTTATTGTTTGTAACTTATAAAGCTGTAGACTAACTTGTGTCTGGAGGAAAATATGTTGAGTCTTTAAAGGGGGGCCACTGGTGGTCAGGAAGCTGATTTCTTTTCTTTGCCATTAATCCTTACAATGAACAGAGCTGAACTGAAAGAGCTAGTTATTATTGTTAACACCTCTGGGGGGATTAGTACTAACCTGATTCTATATCTGAAAAAGAGGAACAAGAATCAAAAGAGAACATGCTGTTTTAGAACTCTTCAAGAGCAGATTGATTTAAGTACAAGAGAAAAAGTTATTTAACCTTCAATGGCAATGATGACTGGCATAACTTTGTACAGAATGCATCATGGAATTCTTCTTTATATAGAAAAGATGATGTTTGACTTTAGGCGTACTATTGAATATTTTACTTGTGCGTTTCGGATTCTGTTTTGGTGGCCATATGGAGAGTTCTCGAGTGTCACTGCTCTGTGCACTGAGCAATTTGTCACAGTTGCCCAACATAGCATCCGGGTCCACAGTGTCCCCAAGTCTCTGGCTCATCCCCGCTCCATCAAAGCCAACCACAGACTGCTTCTTATCTCAGAGCTGCCAAAATTCCTGGCGGGCCTCTGAGCTTAACTTCATTATAACAAATTGCTTGCTACCTGCAATGTATAATCCCTCTGTCTGAACAGTTTACTGATTTTATTTGCCCTGTCACTGTTTATTAATAAAGGTAGCATCTAATGCAAGTTGTACTAAAGTTACATACGGAATATATAAAAAGGAAAAATTCCAACAATTAAGGCACATTAATCTTATTATTATTATTGCTCAAAGTATAAGCATACTTACATATAGTAAATCAGTCTCCAAAAATGCCCCTCATCAATAATGCAATTAAAATGCAATACTGATCTTGAAAGTGATTCCTGTGGTGTAGTCATCAGGTCCCCATCTGCTCACTCTAGAAAAGTTACCTTAATCCCCACTACAAGGGCGACCACAATGTCACCCCTATAACAAGTGCTTCCAAGGGGAGAAATGCGGAACAAAAGGGGAAAGGGGGGGGAATGGGGGGAGGGGATCAGGGAGAAAAAAAAGGGGATATCGGAACGATGTCATATGGGCCCCAACATAAAAGCACCAGTCCAGAATAACATGATTATAAATGGCAGTAATAACCTCACCATTACGTGCTCAATGATTAGTCCAAACCTAAATAAATGCTGATAATCAACATTATCTCATATCAAAGAGCACATAGATAATCAGTCCAGACCTAAATGGAGAGAAAGCAAATATTAATAAATGGCATTATCTATCATTAAGGAAGCATGTGAGGGGAATGGATTAATTTGATTCAATCCCATCGGTTGTAGTGTTTCAAGTGTATAAATCCAATATGCTTCCCTCTGTGAGAGCAGTTTATCATGGTCACCACCTCTCCTCGGTTTTTTGACCTGGTTGATTACCAGACCTCTAAGCTCACTGATCCGATGTCCCCTTTCCACAAAATGTAAGGCAATCGGTTTTGTGGCATCTAATGTCTTATTTTTTTATTTTGTTTCAATCGCTACTCTTATGTCACTCCTATGGAGTTGAAATGTGACTTTGAATGCACTTGTAGTTTGCCAACATACCCCAGGTCGAATGGGCACTTCAACATATACGTACAATAGTCAGTATTACAATTGTAGTAGTCATGTATGAAAAACTTTTTGCCACTCCTTGGATGCATGAAATATTCACTAGCAATGATGGAATTGCACACATTACAGTTGTGACATCGGTAGCAGCCCTTTTTATCAGAAAATTTAAATGGTTTACTGCCATACTTAACCACTTGGGTATCTGAAGATATGTAGGAAAAATCACCTAAGCATGGCATGTGTAAAGTTTCTTGGAGGTTAATCTAAGCTGTGGCAATTAAATAGAATGTTAAGAAAGACTAATTCAGAGCAGATTCAGAGCAAGCAGAGGCAGTATAACAAAACATGTACATCTAAAAGGATGTCTGGAATGCCTTTTACTGTCCTCACTGCACAGAACAGCTTGTAACAGCACAGAGACAACTTCACTCTCTTATGCTGTTAAAGGAATACTGTAGGAAGGTCGGGCAAATGAGTTTAACTTATCCGGGGCTTCTAATGGTCCCCCGCAGACATCCTATGTCCGCGCGGCCACTAATAGATGCTCCGGATCCGCCTCTGGTTTACATCTGGAATTTCAGACTTTAAAGTCTTAAAACCACTGTGCCTGCATTGCTGTGTCCTCGCTTCCGCTGATGTCCCCAGGAGTAGTGTTGATCGAGTTGATCGAACAGTGTTCGCCACTGTTTGGGATTTGGCAAGTTTTGTGGTGTTTGAGTTCGCGGTGAACACCATCCGAGCACCTCAGTGTCCGTGATGGATGCTCGGCCACATGGCTCGAACTTGTCCTTGGCCGAACGTTCAGCCGAACGTGGCCGTACGTTCGGTCAAACGCGCGTCTCGTGTTGTGATTGGCCGAGCGGGTCACGTGTTTGGGTGCATAAATACCCGAACGTGCATGATTGGCGCCATTTGCTTTGGGGTTTAGCTTTGGGTAGGTAGGGAGTTTAGCGTAGCGTACTGTCTGCCAGTGCCAGCCACAGGGCCCCAGCCTCCAGCCTCATCGCTGACAGCAGCACCCACAGAGCCTCACTGCTAGCCAGGCCAGCCACAGGGCCCCAGCCTCACCGCTGACAGCAGCAGCCACAGGGCCTCACTGCTAGCCAGGCCAGCCACAGGGCCCCAGCCTCACCGCTGACAGCAGCACCCACAGGGCTTCACTGCCAGCCAGGCCAGCCAGGCCAGCCAGGCCAGCCACAGGGCTCCAGCCTCACCGCTGACAGCAGCACCCACCGGGCCTCACTGCCAGCCAGGCCAGCCACAGGGCCCCAGCCTCACCGCTGACAGCAGCTGCAGCACCCACAGGGCTGTTAAAAATCCACACGTATTTTTATTTTCACTGACTTTTGTAGCATATTGTTTATTAAAAAAACACTTTCAGTGGCGCCAAGTGGGATCACTTGCGTACCACCAATCCAGAAATATATTCAGTGACTTTTGTTGAGTATTGTCTATTAAAAAACACTTTCAGTGCCGCCAAGTGGGATCACTTGCGTACCACCAATCCACACGTATATTCTGTGACTTTTGCTGAGTATTGTTTATTAAAAAACACTTTCAGTGCCGCCAAGTGGGATCACTTGCGTACCACCGATCCACAAATATATTCTGTGACTTTTGCTGAGTATTGTTTATTAAAAAAACACTTTCAGTGCCACCAAGTGGGATCACTTGCGTACCACCGATCCACACGTATATTCAGTGACTTTTGCTGAGTATTGTTTATTAAAAAAACACTTTCAGTGCCGCCAAGTGGGATCACTTGCGTACCACCAATCCACAAATATATTCTGTGACTTTTCCTGAGTATTGTTTATTAAAAAAACACTTTCAGTGCCGCCAAGTGGGATCACTTGCGTACCATCGATCCACACGTATATTCAGTGACTTTTGCTGAGCATTGTTTATTAAAAAAACACTTTCAGTGCCACCAATTGGGATCACTTGCGTACCACCAATCCACACGTGTATTCTGTGACTTTTGCTGCATATTGTTAATTAAAATAGCACCTTCAGTGCCACCAAGTGGGATCATTTGGCTACCACCAATCCACACGTATTTTCAGTGACTTTTACTGCATATTGTTTATTAAAAAAAACACTCAGTTTCAGTGCCACCAAGTGGCATCACTTGCATACCACCAGGTGTGCAGAGGTTGTTCTGATGAGCTGTACTCCACCACACACATATGAGCCCTCAGCCCACCATGAGTTCCTCACAGACCTCCGCTGTGAGCAGCACTCCCAACATCAGCAACAGCCAACGCCCCACGCAAGTTATAACATCCACTCCAGCAGCCAGTAATCAGAAGCAGCCCTCCCCAGACGAAAGCGTTGTGTCCCTCAGTCCGGCGCCAGGGCGATTATTGAGGGCTGCCGTTGAGGAGATGATGGGGCCTGATGTGGAGGAGGAGGTTGGGCTCAGGCCAGCATCCCAAGTTAATGTTGAGGACGATGAGGGGTCTGTGTCTGGGGATGTTGGGATGGCAGAAGTGGTGGGGGGGTCAGGAGAAGAATTTTATGATGATGATGATGATGATCGGGACCATCTGTATGTGCCTCAGACCCGGAAAACATGTTGTACTAAAATCTGCGTTCCCACTGCCCGGGTCCACGGATGCATATAATTTTTGGGCAGCACTATCAAACTGTGGTACTATCAGTGAGTTGCCATGGTCCTTCTGTGTTGCTGCACTGACCGTCCACTTTGTCCAGTGCCAGCATTACATGATCACGTGGTCGGCAAAATCACCTGAAGCCTGAAAAATGCCGTTGCCTGCAAGGTTCACCTCACCACTGACACCTGGACAAGTGCGTTTGGCCAGGGTTGGTACATCTCCCTTATGGCGCACTGGGAGAACCTTGTGAAGCCTGGCAGCGACTCCTCACCCACTAGGGCACAGATGTTGCCAACGCTGCAAATTGCCGGACCTGCTTCCCTGCGAGTCAATGACACCGCCTCTCCAAGCTCTACCTCATCCGACATCGCTAACCCAGCAACAGGAGCGTGGAAGCGGTGCAGCACAGCTGTTGCCAATGCGTCAGCAAGCCTCAAGCCTTACTGAAGCTAATCTGCATTGGAGATAAGCAGCACACAGGTGCAGAAATTTGGAAGGCAATGAAGGAACAGACCCAGTTGTGGCTGGCACCGCTGCACCTGGAACCAGGCATGGTTGTGTGTGATAATGGGAGCAATCTCATACAGTTGGCAAAGCTGAGACACATCCCTTGCCTGGCCCACATTCTGAACTTAGTTGTTCAGCGGTTCCTGAGGACATACCCAAATGTGGCGGATCTTCTGCTGAAGGTGAGGCGAGTGGCCAAACATTTCCGAAAGTCCAGTGCCGCTTCGGCCACACTCACCAAGTTGCAGCAGCGCTTCAGTTACGCCTGCATTTTGTCACCATGCCAGGCCTGGGTTGTGTCACAAAGCATGGCCTTGCTCTCCTGTAGTACCTGCTCTTCCATCCTGTGTGCTGGATTAGCGTTGCCGCTCTCTTTTTAAGGAATATCTCATTCTATTATATTTATCACTGCATGGCGACAAAATGCTTTGCTGTACGCATGCATTTTTTCGCCATGCCAGGCCTAGGTTGTGTCACAAAGCATGGCCTTGCTCTCCTGTAGTACCTCCTCTTCCATCCTGTGTGCTGGGTTAGCGTTGCCGCTCTCTTTTTAAGGAATATCTCGTTCTATTATATTTATCACTGCATGGCGACAAAAAGCTTTTCTTTTACGCATGCATTTTGTCGCCATGCCAGGCCTGGGTTGTGCCACAAAGCGTGTCCTTGCTCTCCTGTAGTACCTCCTCTTCCATCCTGTTTGCTGGCTTAGCCAGCACACAGGATGGCAGAGTGGGCACAGGAGAGCAAGGCAACGCTTTGAGACACAAACCAGGCCTGGTTTGAGGACAAATTGCATGCTTAAAGCAATGCACTTTGTCGCCATGCTTTGAAAAATATAATAAAATTGAAATATTCCTGAAAAATGCCAGGCTGGCTTAGCGTTGCCGGTGCCATTTTCAGGAATATTTACATTTTATTATATTTTTCAAAGCATGGTGACACAGTGCATTGCTTTCAGTATCCAATTTGGCCTCACGCAAGGTCTGAGTTGTGTCTCAAAGCGTGGCCTTCTCCTCCTGCACCTCCTCTTCCATCCTGTGTGCTGCGGGGTTAGCGTTGCCGGTCCCATTGATAGTACTACGACAGCTTTCCAGGATCTCATTTGCCCCCCCACCCCCACTATTCCCAAGCCATTTTGCAGAAGTTTCCCTAATTTTTATGTTTTTTTTCTGGCCTGCAAAGCAGAAATATTCGGGTCCCCATTGACTTGCATTGGGTTCGGAATTCGGCCCGAACATGCCGAATATCGGGGCGACGTTCGGCCGAACCGAACCCGAATAATTTGTTGTTCGCTCAACACTAACCAGGAGCATACTGCGCAGGCACAGACCATACCGGGCCTGCGCAGCACGCTCCTGGTGACATCAGCTGGAGCGAGGACACAGCAACGTAGGTGCAGTGGTTTTCAAACTTTAAAGTCTGAAATTCCAGAAGTGAACCAGAGGTGGGGCCAGAGCATCGGTGAGTAACTGCGCGGGCACAGGATGTCTGCGAGGGACCATTAAAAGCCCCGGGTAAGTTCAACTCATTTTCCCCCGACCTCCTACAGTATTCCTTTAAGAATAGGTTCTTGTCAATGGGCTTCGGTAATTTACCGCACTTCTACCGCACCAGGGAAAATGTTTATGAATTAGCACCCAAAAGTCTAAAATTCGCCCCATAATGCACTATGAGGGTCAACTTTGACCCTCTGCATCACAGTCAGCAGGCACATTGTAGCCATTCAGGCTACAGTAAGCCCTGGAGCCCCACCCCCCCCTTATATAAGGCAGCCTCCGGCGGCCATTACAGTCACTCGTGTGCCTGCTAGAGAGAGGAAAGGGACAGGTGCTGCAGACTTTTTCTCTTAGGGACAGATTAGTTATGTTCTAGGCTGCTTTGCTTGTTCCTGACTGATTAATATTGCTTTTAAAGCACCCAGCAACAGCTCTTTTCAGAGCTCAACCTGTACATTTTTTTTTTCTGACACTTTTGTTGCATGCACAGCCTTGCTAATTGATAGTGTGTGTGCCACTGCCAGCAGCCCAGCACATTCAGTGACTGACTGCCTGTGTGTGTGACAGGGAGCTGCACATTGTACTACCCAGTACTGCATATACCCCAGTACCTGTTGTGTTTACTTAACCCACCTCATCACTGCATATACCTAGCTTTGTGTTGAGTGAACCCAGCTCACTGCATCTAACTACCCAGTACCTGTTGTGTTTACTTAACCCACCTCATCACTGCATACACCTAGCGTTGTGTTGAGTGAACCCAGCTCACTGCATCTAAGTCTAACTACCTGTTGTGTTGAGTGAGAACCCACCTCACTGCATCTTAAGTACCTTTACTGTATACTGTTCAGTGAACCCAGCTCACTGCATCTAACTACCCAGTACCTGTTGTGTTTACTTAACCCACATCATCACTGCATATACCTAGCGTTGTGTTGAGTGAACCCAGCTCACTGCATCTAACTACCTGTTGTGTTGAGTGTGAACCCACCTGGCCACCTCACTGCATCTAACTACCTGTTGTGTTGAGTGAGAACCCACCTCACTGCATCTTAAGTACCTTTACTGTTGAGTGAACCCAGCTCACTGCATCTAACTACCTGTTTTGTTGAGTGTGAACCCACCTGGCCACCTCACTGCATCTAACTACCTGTTGTGTTGAGTGAGAACTCACCTCACTGCATATAGCTAGCATACCCCCGAGATGGACAAAATGGACAAACCAGGTAGAGGAAGAGGTAGAGGCAGACCCAGAGGAAGGCCACCAGGCACCGGCAGGTCTGTGGCTGTGCGAGGTGGTGTTGCTGTGATTTCATGCGGACCTGCCCCAAAATACAGTGCTCAGAAGAAGGCACGTGCCATCACTTCCCAAAATCGTGAGGAGGTGATTGAGTATTTAACACAGAACACCTCATCTCCCGCAGCCACCAGCGCTACAACAAGCACCACATCCGCTGCATTTGACACTTCGCAGGAGTTATTTGGTGGTGGTGGTGAAATCACTGATTCCCAGCCACTACTGCAACAACAACAAGAAGGCGCAGGTACACCACCTCATACGTCTGAGTTAGGTGGCGATAGTATGAACGTAACGTGTGTGGATGGGGATGATGGTGGACCACCTGAAGTTGGTGCACTTGAGGAGGTGTCTGAGGAAAGCGCAGCTGGCCAGGAGGATTATGATGACGATTATACGGATACCACATATGTTCCCAGTAGAGGAGATGACCAGGGGGACAGTTCAGAGGAGGAGTCAGAGAGGAGTAGGAGGAGACAACTCCATGATAGAAGCAGAGGGAGCTCGTCCTTAGAAACAGCTGGGGGCAGTGTCCAGTGCCATGTATCGCTAGCTATGGCCAGGGAGCACACATGCCCTTCAACGTCAGCTGCTGCTGATGCCACCGTAGCGCCATCACCCCAGGGGGGCTCAGCGGTTTGGAAATTTTTTCACGTGTGTGTCTCAGATCGGAGCAAAGCCATCTGTTGTCTCTGCCAGCAAAAATTGAGCCGTGGAAAGGCCAACTCTCACGTAGGGACAAGTGCCTTACGAAGGCACCTGGAGAGAAGGCACAAACAGCTATGGCAAGAACACCTGAGGAAAAGAAGCACCCCTCAAAAGACAAGCAGCGGAGAACAACCGTGGCAGGGGGCTTCTGCTGCTCCACGTTCCCATGGTATTGTTCGTGGCTGGGGGGAGGAAGAATGGATACACTTTTAAACAATTTAAAAATACAACCATCTAAACTTTCAAACAATTTAAAAATACAACCATCTAAACTTTCAAACAATTTAAAAATACAACCATCTAAACTTTCAAACAATTTAAAAATACAACCATCTATCATTTTCAAAAATTTTTAAAAAAGGGCAAAAAAACTTGCCCTCCGTAAAACATTCTTGGCAAATGCTTTCGACTTGGTTTGTCTTCCGCTGGCTCAAGGGTCCATCTGACCACAGATGCCTGGTCTGCAAAGCACGGTTAGGGCAGCTACAGCATGGGTCTCAGCAGGCTCCCACTTCGGGCCGCAATCCAACCTTCATTCCCCACGGTGACAATGGCAGACTTGCCCTCCATAACGGATTCCCGTTAAAGGATTTAAAGTTAATTCATTTCAAATACACAGCAGGGCCTCGAAAGTCCGCCTCCTGTATTGTTATTTTTGGTCACTACCTCGGGGCGTGCGTGCATGCCTACCTGCTGCCCTCCTTGGATGTGTAGTGGTAGCCGTTTCTCAGGCTCCACACCGGATTCCATCCCTCATTCCCCGGCCATTACCCGGGGTCACAAATGACAGACTTGCCCGCCTCCATATGATTCTCGTGAAAGGAATGTGGTGTCATCTTTGCCCGCCATAACTGGTTCTCGTTAAAGGATTTAAAGTACATTCATTTCAAATACACAGCAGGGCCTCGAAAGTCCTCCTCCTGTATTGTTACTTTTGGTCACTACCTCGGGGCGGGCGGGCGTGCATGCCTGCCCGCTGCCCTCCTTGGATGTGTAGTGGTAGCCGTTGCTCAGGCTCCACACCGGATTCAAACCTCTCATTCCCCGGCCATTACCCGGGGTCACAATGGCAGACTTGCCCGCCTCCACAGGATTCTCATTGTAGCGGTACTGAACAAGTACACAGCAAGTAGAAAATGTAAATTAAAAACAAAACGTAAGCTTTTTAACAATGCCATGGAAAGTTGAGAAGGAAGTCACACATTACCTGACATCACTGAGTGAGGAAGAGCAATCACGCCATGTTGCGCAGTAGTCCAGCATGGCCATCACTACACAAACAGCTGTTTGCGGTGCGTTACACAGTGAGTTTGGTGTGTCAGTGTGAAGCAGTACTCTAATTACACTCCCTGTTTGATGTATACACATGCAAGATGTTTGAAAGCACGCTAGGCCTGCAATTTAGCATTCAAAGTGATTTCTGCCCTTAAAACGCTGCTTTGCGTCACATCCAGATTTTTCACCGGGACTTTTGGCATGTATCTCACTCCGCCATGCCCCCCTCCAGGTGTTAGACCCCTTGAAACATCTTTTCCATCACTTTTGTGGCCAGCATAATTTTTTCTATTTTTCAAAGTTCGCCTCCCCATTGAAGTCTATTGCGGTTCGCGAATTTTTCCGCGAACCGAACCTTCTGCGGAAGTTCGCGAACCCGGTTCGCGAACCGAAAATCGGAGGTTCGCGACATCTCTACCTGGAATCTGTGATCACTGTGAGCCAATTTGATTCCTGACCAGCTCACAGAGCTCTGCTTTCATAGCGATGGCAGAGTGTGTGGGTTGCAGCGGCGATAGAGTGGTGCGGTTGATAGTAGTGGTGGGTAGAGATGGCCCCAATCAGACCCGGCCCTAGACTTTTTGCCGCCTGAGGCAAACGTTGAAGAAATCGCCGCTCGCCGCCCTCCCCCCCCAGCTGTGGGTGTAAGGGGCCACCGAGCTGGAGGGGATAGCGGGCAGTGAGAGGGCATTGGCCTAGCAGTGGGGAGGGGGGGTCGGACCCCCCCCTCCCTCACCTGGGTCCCCCGTCCTCCGCTCCCCTCCAGCTTAAAAAAGTTGCCACAGCTATTGTAAGAGGAACAGGCGGGGATCACTCACCTTTTCCGCGTTCCAACGTGCGCTCCACTGACGTCACTTCCTGTAGCACTGTCCACTTACAATACAGTGGGCGGCGTAGCAGGAAGTGACGTCAGTGGAGCGCACGCTGGAACGCGGAAAAGGTGAGTGATCCCCGCCCGTGCCTCTTACAATAGCTGCGGCAACTTTTTAAAGCTGGAGGGGAGCGGAGGAAGGGGGACCCAGGTGAGGGAGGGGGGGGTCCAACCCCCCCTCCCCACTGCTAGGCCAATGCCCCCTCACTGCCCGCTATCCCCTCCAGCTCAGGCGGCCCCCCACACTCATGGACGGGCGGGTGCTGCCCCCCCCCCAGAAGTGCCGCCTGAGGCAAAAGTTTCTCCCCGCCTCATGGGCGGGCCGGCCCTGGCCCCAATGGTTTGCCCGGTGGGTAGTTCATGTGGATATCAACTACCGGCACCCGCGGCAGGTAGTGGACACAGCGCGTGTTCCACCCGCCTCCTATACCTCGTCATTGGGCTAAACTTTGACCCTCTACATCACAGTCATCAGACACATGGCAGCCAATTAGGTTACACTCACCCATGGACCCCCCTCCTATAAAAATGCTGCAGCGTCGGCCATGTTCTCACTCTGCTTATCTTGCTATAGTGAGAGGAAGGGAGAGACGTTTGGAGATAGGGAAAGCGTTAGTTAGGCTGTTAGCTTGCTCCTCGCTCAATGTTGTTGCTGAAAGATTCCCCACAAAAAACTCTTTTGAGAGTTAATATTCTTCTTCTCATCTGTTTTTTTTTTTGTGTGTGACCACAGGCATAGATACAGCGCTGTCGCAGCTGGGTCTAGTTGCTGACTGTACAGTGCCAGCCAGGCCCAGCACACTCTGTATTACCATTGCATATCTTTTCACTGCAGTTGTGATTTAACTTACTAAAGCATAGCTGTCTTTGTGGGTGACATTTCATACAGTAGATAGAGCCCACAGACAGTTGACAGCCAGGCTAGCTGGGATTTGTAGTCCCACACTGGCAGCACGTTGTACAGGTAGTCCCGGGTTTACAGACGCTCAACTTATGAACGACCCGCCAATACGAACGGCCTGATCCCGTCGCAATGATGTCATGCTCTGCCTGCTGGACCTTACGAGGGGAACAGTGCTTCAGTGAGGTAGGGTGATTTACTTTTTTACATTTGACCATTGCTCCTTTTTTCATTCTGCTGCGCGCTTATATAATTATTATATTTGTTTGAATTTTTTCCGATTACGGAGATTAGCGTTTGCAGTATATAATGATGAAGACCTTTTGGATAGGATTATTTGGATATTTTTGGCATATACCCCTACCTGCACTGAGCCAATTGTATTTTTGCACGAATATACTTTTAGTTGTGGATACTTCCCCCTTTGTCCATGCTGGCAGTGTATTTGTTTATAATTTCTTTTGGGATACGTCCTTAAATAAATATCTTTTGTGTTTTACTACACCTGTGTGCATCTGTATTGATGTTTAGACCATGGATTAATTTGTTTTTGTATAAATGTTTGTATAAATTACCGATTCAAGTTAAGAACAAATCTACAGTCCCTATCTCGTTCTTTAACCGGGGACTACCTGGTATTATCATACCATTGCATATCTTTTCACTGTATTTGGGATTTAACTTACTAAAGCATAGCTGTCTTTGGGGGTGACACTGCATAGATAGAGCCCACAGACAGTTGCTAGGCCAGCTGGGATTTGTAGTCCCACCACTGGCACCACACTGTATTACCATACCATTGCATATCTTTTCACTGCATTTGTGATTGTGGACAGACCAAATTTGATCAGCTGGACAGTCACTGTTCTGTCATTCAGCTACCTCAGCCCGGCGACCATATGGGCTGGAAAGCCACCATCACCTGCACTGTCGTCATGGTACGCACCAGTCAAGCACAGCCGTCACTACACAAACAGCTGTTTGCAGTCACTGCATACCTTTCACTGCATCTTTGACTGCACATTGTATTATACCTGGCAGTCAGTGCATACCTTTCACTTGAATGGATGGCAGACTTGCCCTCCATAACAGATTCTCGTTAAAGGATTTAAAGTTGATTCATCTCATATACAGCAGGGCCCCCGAAAGTCCTCCTGTATTGTTATTTTTGGTCACTACCTCGGGACGTGCATGCCATGCCTGCTGCCTTCCTTGGATGTGTGTGGTAGCCGTTCCTGCTCCTTTGCCCACAGCGTGCCAGGTAGTGTCACGGACGATTGCGGGGCCGCAGACGCGTCCTGGAGCCGCCCGTGAAGAAAATGAGATCGCACTCGATTCTCTGCATCGATTGCGGTTCAGATCAATAGAGCCTGGATTGGTTGTGTAGGGGCTACCTGTAGCAACCTGGAGTTTCTCTTCCTCCCAGCTGTCACGGAACAGCCGGAAGGAACATCGGCGAATCTGGCCAATTCGCCGTCGACTTTCCGATGTCTTGGTCGGATTTGCCAGTCATTGCAGCAAGCAGAACTGGCAGTCCTGTTTTTTTTAAACTACAAGTTTTTTTCTCCCCTGCCTAACTTAACTGCAGGATGGCTCTTTTGAGATGCTAATGAGCAGGAACAAACCCTTGCGTTCAGGAAGCTAATCCCAGCAGGGGGCTATTCAAAACCTGCTTTCCCCCCAGACTGGCCGGAGCCATATAGACAGAATAAGAAAGCATGGAGTTTAGGATTTTGAGCATGTTTAAGCAATACCGTTCAGGTGAGAAATGTGAAAGTTATATCATTCTGCTGGTCCGGATCTTGTGAGTATTTTGATATTAAATTGGGGCCACTGGCATAACCAGAACTCGGGGGATTCCACCGTTTTTTAACCGGGCATGCAAACATGCCCAAGTTTGGTATCATATGAACTGGCCTAGTCTGAGAAATATGAATATGTGATGGTCATGTGTGTGCGGAAAGCGTAAGCCGAGATATGGCAAATGTCATATTTGGTGGGCATAGAGCACCCCTCCAGGGAGCTCACCGCCCCTGTCCAACCCCTGGGCTGTACTTGAGGCTCCACCCAAAGGTGTGCATTGTTCAAAAGTGTTTGCAAGGGGCCACTCCCTCAGTCCTCCACATTCCATCTGTATGAGAGCTGTCTGGTGCTAGCCAGAGGACACATGGCTAGCAGCCATCTTGATCGGCCATCTTGTCTGAACTGAAACAAAGGACATTTTCCATTTTGCTTGGATTTTAAATTGAGCTGAAACAAAGGACTTTACCAAGGAACTTTGATTCTTCCCACTAAAGGACATCTTTCCAGGAACTAAGTATTTTTCTCCCTTTCTTTTATTTTTCATACTGGCTATTAATGTTTCAATAATTGTTGATTTTAATAATTGTCTGTATATAGTAATTATTTATATTGCCATGAATAAAGACTTTACCAAAGTCATTCACTGTTCCGCTACCCTATTATTCAGCATACACAGGAACTGAACTCAGACTCCTGAAGAGACGCTCCTATTGTTGTTATTAGCCGGACAGAATAGAGCGTGCTAACCGTTTTTATTTGCAGATTGAGAAATAGCCAGTTAGTGAGTTCCTCTGTCTCAGAAAACAGAGGTATTGGCAGTTGTACCCTGAAATAGTGTGTAAAGTTGTAATTACCGTACCTCACAAGCTCCCTTCTGGTCGGGCTGCTGCCCAAATTTCTGTCTGTTTCTGCGCAAAGATCGCAACCAAAGCTTGCATGGTCTGTGTGCTGAAACCGATTGGAAAGCAATTTGCGGTCTGACCACTAGGGCTCCTGTGACAGGTAGTACAGTCTATCAGTGTGTCATATACAGCAGGGCCTCGAAAGTCCTCCTGTATTGTTATTTTTTGTCACTACCTCGGGACATGCATGCCATGCCTGCTGCCTTCCTTGGATGTGTGTGGTAGCAGTTCCTGCGCTTTGGCCCACAGTATGCCTGCTGCCTTGCTTGGATTTGTGGTGGTGGTAGCCATTTCTTAGGCTCCCACTCCGGACTGGAATCGAACCAGGATTCCCCGGCCATTACCCATGGTCACTAGCAATGGCAGACTTGCCCTCCATAAAAGATTCTCCATGCAGGTAGTGAACAACAAGCAGAACAAGTATTTTAAAAAAAATAGATGTAAGCTTTAACAATTGTAGAGAAAGAACCATTGAAAGTTGATAAGGCAGTCAGACATTACCTGACATTACTGAGTGAGGAAGAGCAATCTTGCCATGGTGCGCACCAGTCCAGCACGGCCGTCACTACGCAAACAGCTGTTTGCGGTGCATTACACAGTAAGTTTTGTGTGTCAGTGTGAAGCAGTACTCTAATTACAGTCCCTGATTGATGTATACACATGCAAGATGTTTTAAAGCACTTTAGGCCTGCAATTTAGCATTCAATGTGATTTCTGCCCCTAAAACGCTGCTTTGCGCCCAATCCGGATTTTTCCCCATCCCACTCTGCCATGCCCCCCTCCAGGTGTTAGATCCCTTGAAACATCTTTTCCATCACTTTTGTGGCCAGCATAAATGTTTCTAGTTTTCAAAGTTCACCTCCCCATTGAAGTCTATTGCGGTTCGCGAAAGTGTGCGCGAATCGAATGTTTGGCGAAGGTTCACGAACCAAAAATCGGAGGTTCGGGCCATCCCTGATAAGGAGCGGTTGGCCCCGATGCAAGTTTTACATTGGGGCCCCCTAAGTACTCTATACATAACAATTGATATGGCCCACCAAAACCTGCCAAGGACAACCTCAGTGTCAGAGGTGCAAGAAGGGGATGGGGAACAGTGTGTTAGTGATTACCACTATTCAAAGTATCTGTAGAAGTGATTATTATGAGCACAGGACCAACAGAATGCTAATATTTCAGCTGAGGGAGGGCCTCTCGGGGCCCCTCTAGCCCAAGGGCCCCGATGCGGTTGCAACCTCTGCACCCCCTATTTATACACCCCTGACCCCTTGAAACATCTTTTCTATCACTTTTGTGGCCAGAAACAGTGTTTGTAGTTTTTAAAGTTCGCCTGCCCATTGCAGTCTATTGTGGTTCGCCTGAGTTCGCCGGTCCGCGGACTTTTGCGGAAGTTTGCACGGACCCAAAATCTGAGGTTCGAGCCATCTCTAGCGGTGGGTCCGTGTGGCACAGTAATTGGAATCTAAGCTCTGGCAGGGATAACAGGTCCCAAATATGGTGTAGGTTTCAATTAGCCTCTTCCAGAATTGGTTAATAAACCATACTATGTTTTTTAGTAGGTTAAATCAGATTTTTCTTGTTTGCTATTATTACATAATTATAGCAGGTGCAGACTGAAACTGAAAGAGGAAATTTAATAAAATTGAAATATACAGTCAGATTGCCAGTGTAGTAATGACATTATGTAATGTTTACCTTAAAGTAGAGCTACCCTTTAGCTGCATTTAAAATGCATTTTCTCATGCTTGAATAAATGGCGATTGCCTTTTTCTTTTATATTTGCTTTGCCTTCAGCTTTACTGCACAAACCTTTAAGTTCCACTTCAGAAAGTCGAGTCTTCAAAATCTTTACTTAGTGGTTTTTATGGAGTGTTTTTATGTTTGAAGGTCAGAAGAGAATGACCAAACTTCTAATACAATGACAAATTTCACAGCCAAGCCTCAAAAGCTTCAGCAGCACACAAAAGGCAGCAGCAAATAATTTACAGATGGCGACATGCAACTGAGACAGCTGAACCAGGCTCCTGCATTTCAACTGTCATCCCGTTTTAATTTTGGGCTTGTAACTTTCCTCCGCACTCATTTGGTAATCAAACAGACATTAAAACCCAGCATGTTCACCTGTCTGTCTGCCATCTGTTTATAGTAGGGAAGACATTCTAGCAGAACAGAAAAACAGACACGCTGCATATTTCTGCTGCTCTAAATAATTAGGTAGTTTGCAATATTTTCAGGTTATCACCACGAGTGATATGCCAAAGATTATTTATCACTGAAGCACAATGAAGAGTTTGAATCGGCGCGGCAGCATTCAAAACAAACCAGACACATTCCAAATGGCAACTGTAGTAGCCGTATGCCTTGGGGTCTCCCTCTGTGACTCTGAGGAACATTTGGCTGAATAACTGATTAATATGCATTGTCAGACAATTAAAGAAAAAAAAAAGAGTAGCTTTAGCTGGACAATTTTTCTAGCAGACATTTTATCACTCTTATGCAGCAATATCTTTGCAGGACCGGATTTGTACACTTTACCACTCATGGCCAATTATTCTTTGCTCCCCCATTCAGAATCAAAATCAGAATCAGCTTTATTTGCCAAGTGCGACAGGTGCCGCACCCAGAATTATTTGTGGACACATGGCAGACATGGATGGTAGTGCATGTTAACAGCAGTCAGTAGTAGCTACATAGGAATGCAACAGTATGACAATAACAATATAGGAATACAACGTAGGAATACAACAGTTAACAGTGACAGTATAACAACAACAACATTGATAGTATCAGTAACAAGCATAGTGTGGCTGAACAGCCCCATTGCGCCAGAGTAGCGTGATATGATTGTAACATGTGGACCAGTGGAACAGTGAGGACTACAGGCATGCACGCATGCTCTCATTCTTTGAGTAGGAGAACTGCCTGGGGGAAGAAGGTGTTTCTGTGCCTGGTGGTTTTGGTGGGGATGGTCCTGTAGCGGCGGCCTGAGGGCAGGGGGTCGAAGAAGCCACTGCCAGGGTGGGATTGGTCGTCAGTAATCCTGTTTGCCCTGGACCTCATTCTGGATGTGTGGAGGAGGTCCAGGGGAGGCAGAGGTGACCCAATGATCTTCTCAGCGGTGCTGATTACCCTCTTAAGTTTGTGCTTGTCCTTTGTATTTGCCCCCGAGTACCAGACAATGATGGAGGAGCAGAGGACAGACTCAATGGTGGCTGTGTAGAAGCTAGTCATTAGCTCCCTCGACATTCCAAACTTCCTCAGCTGCCTTAAGAAGAACAGTCTCTGCTGGGCTTTTTTTTGAGTTACAGAGGTGTTCACATACCACCTTAAGTTCTCAGTGATGGTGGTGCCAAGGAACTGTGCGCTGTGTACTCTGGAGACCTCAGCGCCATCAATGTAGACTGGATGGGGAGATGGGGCATTCCTTTTGAAGTCCACAATCAGTTCCACAGTTTTTGCTGCGTTTAGTACCAGTCTGTTGTCCGTGCACCACCTGAGGATCCGCTCAATCTCGCTACGATATACAAACTCCCCTTCTTCTCCAATGAGATTTAGGATGGTGGTATCAACCGCAAACTTGATGACCTTGACAGAGTCAGCGGATGATGTACAGCTGTTTGTGTACAGTGAAAAAAGTATTGGGGACAGCACACACCCTTGCGGGGCCCCCGTGTTGGTAGTTCTGACTCCAGAGGAGCAGCCGCCGATTCTCACTAGTTGTGTCCTGTTGGTGAGGAAGTCCTTGATCCAGGTGCAGAGAGAGAGGTCCACACCGAGTCGTGCCAGGTTGTCATGCAGAATGTTTATGACAGATGGTGCTAAAAGCGGAACTGAAGTCCAGGAGCAGGATTCTGGCATAGGTGTTGGATTTGTCCAGATGAGCCATGATGTGTGCTAGACTGATATTAATGGCATCCTCAACGGACCGGTTGGCCCTGTAAGCGAATTGCAGGGGATCCATTAAGGTGGCTGTGTGTCCCTTCAGATAGGTGAGAACCAGTCTTTCAAAGTCTTCATGATGATTGGAGTTAGGGCAACAGGTCTGTAGTTATTCAGATCAGTGGCTCCTGGTTTCTTGGGGACTGGGATGATGTCTGATTTTTTGAAGCAGGAGGGAACCTTTCCTAGCGTCAGGGATTTGCTGAAGATGGAGGTGAGGATCGGGGCTAGCTGGCTTGCACATGTCTTCAGGCAAGTTGGAGATATGCTGTCCGGGCCTGAAGCTTTCCTGGTGTTGAGCTCCTGGAGGTGTCGTAAGACATCCGCCTCCTGGACTATCCTCAGTGCCAGGGGGACACTAGCAGCGTGGGGAGATGAAGTGGGAGGAGACTTCCTTGGAGAAGAGGTGAGTGCTAGGTCCACCGGATGGGTGGGTTGTTTCTCAAACCTGCAATACAATTTGTTGAGCTCTTCAGCTAGCGCAAAGCTAGGAAGTATGTGTTGAGGAGGGGGCTTGAAGTTAGTGGCTGCTCTGAGGCCTTTCCAGACGTCCCGTGTACTCCCCCATCCTGTATTGAGCTCCACTGTTCACCCCTATAGCAGAAGGGCGGCTATTAATCTGGTCTGTTAACACTGTGGTTTACATGTTTGGCAGTTTAATTGCCTGAGCTTGCCAGCCTGCTGCCTGCCCCTGGCTTCGCGGTGCCCTAAGCCATGCCCTTTGTGGCTTTGCCTCAATGACCATCAGTTCTAATAAATGAAGGAGCTACCAAGGCTGTTATCATACAATCAATCCACTTATACCAGTCAGCATGGGCGTCCCTACATATGGCAAAATAGGGCAGTTGCCTCTCCCTGGCCGCCAGCTGCCCCCCCCTGGCCGTCCACTACTAACATTTGTTAAAGTTCCCGATCGTTCATTCATTCTCCCCACAGCGCTCTTACTACAGTCTCCTTCCGCCCCCTGGCCAATAGAGACACAGCTCTTCCCCACCTCTCCGCCCCTTCCTTATAGCATAGTATCCTATCCACAGAGCTTGTGGATCTGCCACTGGCCCGCCTTTGCCCCGCCCCCACCAGCCAGACGTTCGAGGTCTCGAGTGCTGCTACAATGCATCCCCCTGAATGTGATAACATGGCAGAGGTGAGGGCGAGCTGCGGGGGGTGGGAGACTGGAATCAGCGTAGAGGAGAGAGGACAAGTCTCCTGACAGGCAGCTGTTCCCTGTGTGAGCCCAGACTCGTATATCGGCATGTAGCATATGAACAGTAGGATGCTGATATACACAGCTCTGAGCGGCTCACAGTGCATAGCTGCCTGTCAGGAGACTCACACATCCCCTGCTCTAATCAGCGCTGCTGCCAGGAGATCAGGAGATTGTCACTCCTGATAAAAACAGAGACTGACCACCTGCTGGGGAGAAAGAGCAGCAATAAATACATACATGCTGACAGTGTGGGGGGAAGGGTGGGGAAATAAACAAGGGCACACTAAGTTAGAACAATTATCTAGGACTTTGCTCAGGGACCAGGGTGCCCATAGATCTAACGATTGTGGGCAGATCCACTAAGAGACAGATCTCTCTCTGACTAATCTGATCAGAGAGAGATCTGTCAGCTGCCCATACACCACAAGCTGATTTTCGATTGATTTCAGCATGAACTCTGTCGAGAATCAGCCTTGTGACCCCACATCCACCCCTGCACTGACCCCATAATGTAAAGTGTGTCCCCGGGTTCCCTGTGCAGTGTATGTTACCTGTCAGTGTCCGTCTCTGCACTGCCTCACATACATATGCTCTACGTAGTTGTCGGGGTATGCGTATACATCAACATGCACCCACGTATATGGCAGTAGCCACCCAGGATGTGTGTATGTGAAGCAGTGCTGAGACATTGGTGGACACAGACAGGTAACGTACACGCACAGGGCACCTGGGCGCACACTTTACATTGGGGGACAGCACAAGGGGTTCTGTAGCGTTCGTGGGGGTCCCTTTCACTACCTGAACTGGGGGTCCCTGTCACTACCTGAACTGGGGGTCCCTGTCACTACCTGAACTGGGGGTCCATTTCACTACCTGAACTGGGGGTCCATTTCACTACCTGAACTGGGGGTCCATTTCACTACCTGAACTGGGGGTCCATTTCACTACCTGAACTGGGGGTCCCTGTCATTACCTGAACTGAACTGGGGGTCCCTGTCACTACCTGAACTGGGGGTCCCTGTCACTACCTAAACTGAATTGGGGGTCCCTGTCATTACCTGAACTGAACTGGGGGGTCCCTGTCACTACCTGAACTGAACTGGGGGTCCCTGTCACTACCTGAACTGAACTGGGGGTCCCTGTCACTACCTGAACTGGGGGTCCATTTCACTACCTGAACTGGGGGTCCATATCACTACCTGAACTGGGGGTCCATTTCACTACCTGAACTGGGGGTCCCTGTCATTACCTGAACTGAACTGGGGGTCCCTGTCACTACCTGAACTGGGGGTCCCTGTCACTACCTGAACTGGGGGTCCCTGTCTTTACCTGAACTGAACTGGGGGGTCCCTGTCACTACCTGAACTGAACTGGGGGTCCCTGTCACTACCTGAACTGAAGGTCCCTGTCACTACCTGAACTGGGGGTCCATTTCACTACCTGAACTGGGGGTCCATTTCACTACCTGAACTGGGGGTCCCTGTCACTACCTAAACTGAATTGGGGGTCCCTGTCATTACCTGAACTGAACTGGGGGGTCCCTGTCACTACCTGAACTGAACTGGGGGTCCCTGTCACTACCTGAACTGAACTGGGGGTCCCTGTCACTACCTGAACTGGGGGTCCCTGTCACTACCTGAACTGGGGGTCCCTGTCACTACCTGAACTGGGGGTCCATATCACTACCTGAACTGGGGGTCCATTTCACTACCTGAACTGGGGGTCCCTGTCATTACCTGAACTGAACTGGGGGTCCCTGTCACTACCTGAACTGGGGGTCCCTGTCACTACCAGAACTGAACTGGGGGTCCCTGTCTTTACCTGAACTGAACTGGGGGGTCCCTGTCACTACCTGAACTGAACTGGGGGTCCCTGTCACTACCTGAACTGAAGGTCCCTGTCATTACCTGAACTGGGGGTCCATTTCAGTACCTGAACTGGGGGTCCCTGTCACTACCTGAACTGAACTGGGGGTCCCTGTCACTACCTGAACTGGGGGTCCCTGTCACTACCTAAGCTGTGGGTCTCTGTCACTACCTGAACTGGGGGGCTCCTTTCACTACCTAAACTGTGGGTCTCTGTCACTACCTGAACTGGGGGGCTCCTGTCACTACCTAGACTGTGGGTCTCTGTCACTACCTGAACTCGGGGGGCTCCTGTCACTACCCACACTGGAGGGCTCCTGGCGCTACCTTAACTATCCAGGCCAGCCAGCCCAGCATCACCACCAGTCAACCAGCCCAGAATCACTGCCAAAAAGGCCACAGCATCACTGCCAGCCAGGCCAGCCCAGCATCACCGCCAGCCAGGCCAGCCCAGCATCACCGCCAGTAGAGGAAAATTCAGAAGCCAGGTGAGAGGTGTCTACCATATTAAGGGGCATTCTGTCTATATTGTGAAATGCTGTCTATTTATGTGCCTCATGACTGCTGAATTTGTCTTGTTGGGGGCCTCACGGTTTGTTGGGAGCCTCATGATTGCTGAATTTGTCTTGTTGGGGGCCTCATGATTTGTTGGAGGCCTCATGATTGCTGAATTTGTCTTGTTGGGGGCCTCATGATTGCTGAATTTGTCTTGATGGGGGCCTCATGATTGCTGAATTTGTGTTGTTGAGGGTCACATGATTGCTGACTGCGAGACTATGGAAAAAGCTGAATCATCATCATGATAGCATTAAACCTACTTTTTTAGTTTTTTTAAAAACAGAAAATGAAAACTGGGACGTTCTAAAAAGATGAATACATTTTTCAGGAGTAGGATGGATGAAATTGTTTATCTTCACAGTTTATTTTCAACTTGGATTTTCCATAATGTTCATGTACGAGTTAAAACGTTTGTATTTAGTTTAAATTGCCATGTTGGTACTTTGCGATAGATAAGTGACTTTTGGGTTGCAGTTTGGACACTCGGCCTCCAAAAGGTTCGCCGCCACCACTGTCCTAGTCTAATGTCCCACCATTGCTTAATTCATGTAAATTTAGCTCCACCCGTGACCACACCCGCATTCTGGTCCTTGGCCACACCCATTTTTTGGCGCGGCGCGCTACGCGCGCCGCACAGCTTACCGCCCCTCCTTTTTGCCCCCCCCTGGAAAATTTTCTGCGGACGCCCATGCCAGTCAGTAGTCCACCTAATGACCTAACTAGAGAAGCTGCCACACTTGATTAATCCATTTTTAAAGTTGGAAGAATTTGCATAAAATTAGCATCATATTTTGCATCAACCCGGGACTATTTGCATCTCATTGGCCATCCCTACAGAACTATTCTTTAAACCAACCTGTTTTCTATTTGACATTCTACTATATCTGGTCAGTCCCACAAATATTTATGATCATATCTAGGAAAACTGAGAAGCAAGTGATTTGTTTGATCAGCGGGTATATTTGCAAAGTTGTTATTTGCTGTGTTCACATTCTGCTCAAAGGATATATCTGAGGAGTATAAAAATAAAAAAAAATCCACTTATCTTGGACTTCCTCCAGCCCCTGGCAGATGTCCTGTGCCCTCGCCGCAGCTCCGATCCCAGTCGGTGACCCGGAGTCCCCTCCAGTACCAGAGGCCTACTTGCATTCCAGCGGGCATCTCACATAGTTGCGTTTATGTCATCCTGGCTGAACTGCGCAGGTGCAGTAGCTCTGCACCTGTGCATTACAGTCTGGATGACGTCAGTACGACTCAGTGAGCCGCATGCTGAAGCGCAGGAGAAGCCAACCAGAAAGACGACCTGGGTAGGTCAGCTTCTCCACCGGAGGGGCCCGGGAGCCACCAGAGCTGCAGTGAGGGCATAGGACGGCTGCCAGGGAATAGAGGAAGCCACAGGTAAGTGGATGTTTTATTTTTATAGTCCTCGGACCTTCCCTTTATTCACATGATTATGACTGGCATATCAGAGACTAACATATCTGTCACCTGACCAAACTGATCACATGCTTCTCCATGAGTTCCCCTAGACACGACCATCACTACCCGCAATTCATTGTTGACTGACTAATAGAGATGGCCCGAACAGTTCACCAGCAAACGGGAACCAGCGAACTTCCGGGGTTCGCGATCAAAGAGAACCGCAAACTTTACCGGAATTTCGATTTGCTTCCATAGTGCATCATGAGGGTCAACTTTGACTCTCTACATCATGTTCAGCAGGCACATTGTAGTAAATCAGGCTACACTCCCTCCTGGAGCTGCACCCCCCCCCCTTATAAAAGGCAGGCAGCGTCAGGCTTTTCACTCACTCGTGTGCCTGCAGTAATTAGAGAAGGGAAAGCTGCTGCAGACTCACATAGGGAAAGCGTAGTTAGGCTCTTGTAGGCTTCTTAGCTTGCTGATTCTTATTGGTAAAAAAGCACCCCTCAACAGCTCTTTTGAGAGCTAATCTTGTTATTGTGATCTATTTTTTTTTTGTATGGCCCACTTGCATTATATACAGCCCTGTCAGTCAGTCGCAGCTGGCCTTTGGCCCCTTGGTAGTATAATTACTACTGTGCCAGGTGCAGATTTGTAATACCCATCACTGCATATAACTACCTGTTGTTCACAGTGCACCCACCTACCTACGTGAGCGCATGCAGTGTCACTGTGGCTGTCCGGTACCTGTGTGTGTGACAGGTGCACATTGTAATACCCATCACTGCATATACCTACCAGTTGTTCACTTCAGTGCACCCACCTACCTACGTGAGCGCACACAGTGTCACTGTGCCCGTCAGGTACCTGTATGTGTGTGACAGGTGCACATTTCTAATACCAGTCATTGCATAATTGTTCACAGTACCTGTGTGACTGCACGCTGTGTAATATACCACTCTGAGCATACCTGTTAACTGCACCTGTGTGACAGCTGCACATTGTATTGTAATACCAGTCACTGCATACCTTTCACTGCACCTGTGTGACTGCACATTGTATTAGTCAAGTCAGTGCATACCTTTCATTTCATCCCCCCATATGGACAAAACAGGTAGAGACAGAGGCAGGGGCAGACCCAGAGGCAGGCCACCTGGCAGGTCTGTTCGAGGTTGTGCTGACGTGATTTTGTGCGGCCCTGGACCAAAGTACAGTGCTGAGTGCTCAGAAGAAGGCATGTCCCATCAACTCCCATGATTGTCAGGACGTGGTTGACTATTTAACACAGAACACCTCATCTTCCGCAGCCACCAGCGCTACTACTAGCACCACATCCGCTGCATTTGACACAGGAGTTATTTGGTGGGGAAATCACTGATGCCCAGCCATTCTTGTTACAACAAGATGAAGGCACTAAGCAAGTTACACCACCTCATATGTCTGAGTTAGGTGACACTATGGCCGTAACGTGTGAGGAGGAGGATGAGGAAGTACCTGCTGTTGGTGCAGTTTATGAGGTGTCTGAGGCAAGCAAAGCTGGGGAGGATGATTATGATGATACGGATGCCATGTGGGTTCCCAATAGAGGAGATGAACAGGGGGACAGTTCAGAGGGGGAGTCAGAGAGGAGAAGAAAGAGACGAGTTGCTGAAAGAAGCAGGGGGAGCTCGTCGTCAGAAACAGCTGGTGGCAGTGTCCGGCACTATGTATCGCCACCTGTGGACAGCCAGCCAACATGCCCTTCAACGTCAGCTGCTGATGCCACCATAGTGCCCACACCCCAGGGCGGCTCAGCGGTTTGGAAATGTTTCAGTGTGTCTGCTGTAGATCAGAGCAATGCCATCTGTTCTCTCTGCCTCTTAAAATTGAGCAGTGAAAAGGCCAACACCCACGTAGGGACAACTGCTCTACGAAGACACGTGCTGAAAAGGCTACAACTGCAATGGGAAGACCACCTGAGGAAAAGCAGCACACAAAAGAAAAGCCACCCTCCTTCTCTTCTTCCTCCTTCAGGTGCATCATCTTCAGCCGCTTTCTCCCTTGCACCTTCACAATCACAGCCAACCTCTTCCACTCCGCCTCTCACCTTGAGAGGTTCCTGCTCCTCTGCCCACAGCAGCAGTCAGGTGTCCGTGAGGGACATCTTTGAGGGGAATAAGCCAATGTCTGCCAGTCACCCCCCTGCCCGGCGTCTGACAGCTGGCTTAGCGGAACTGTTAGCTCGTCAGCTGTTACCATACCAGCTGGTGGACTCTGAGGCCTTCCGAAAATTTGTGGCCATTGGGACACTGCAGTGAAAGATACCAGGCCACAATTATTTCTCAAAAAAGGCGATACCCAAACTGTACCATGAAGTTTAGAGGCAAGTGGTGTCATCTCTGGCACACAGCGCTGGGTCAAGGGTCCATCTGACCACGGATGCCTGGTTTGCCAAGCACGGTCAGGGCAGGTACATTACTTACACAGCCCATTGGGTCAACCTGATGACTGATGGCAAGCAGGGAGTACATGGCTGTGCAGCGGAACTTGTGACGTCTCCACGGCTTGCAGGCAGGCCTGCTGCCACCTCCTCTCCTCCTGCTACATTCTCTTCACTGTCGTCCTCCTCCTCCTTGTTGGCTGAGTGGCAGTTCAACTCTACTGGTGCTGCGATCTCCTCTCCAGCTACACAGCCCCAGCTCCCCAGGGCCTATGCTGCATGCCAGGTACGACGGTGTCACGCCATCTTAGACAGGTCTTACCTCAAAGCGGATAATCACACTGGAGCAGCTCTCCTGGCTGCTCTTAACAAACAGGTGGATCAGTGGCTGACCCCACACCACCGGACATTGGCATCGTGGTGTGTGACAACAGCAGCAATCTAATTTCAGCTTTGAATTTGGGAAAGTTTACACATGTTCCCTGCATGGCACGTGCTGAATCTCATCATTCAGAGATTTGTGTCTAAGTACCCAGGCTTAGAGGATGTCCTGAAGCAGGCCAGGAAGTTGTGTGGGCATTTCAGGCGGTCTTACACAGCCATGGCACGCTTTGCGGACATTCAGAAACAACTTGCCGGTGAAACGCTTGATTTGTGATAACCTGGAATTCGACCCTGGTAATGTTTGACCGCCTATTTCAACAGGAAAAAGCCGTTACCCAGTATCTCTACAACTGCAGTAGAAGGACACAGTCTGGGGAGATGGGGATGTTACGGCCCAAGAACTGGACACCAATGCAAAATGCCTGCAGGCTCAAGCGGCCGTTTGAGGAGGTGACAAACATGGTGAGTCACAGTGAAGGTGCCATTAGCGACTTGATCCCCTATGCTTTTTTCCTGGAGCATGTCGTGCGTAGAGTAGTGGATCAAGCTGTGGAGGTGCGTGAAGAGGAACAGAAACAGGAGGAAGAGTTGTGGGATCAATTTTCATCAGAACCAGATGTTTCCTCAAAACCTGTGGCAGCACCTAGGGGGAAGGAGGAGGAGGAAGAGTTGTGTGGGGAAGAGGAGTCAGACTCAGATGATGAGGAAGGTGTTTTTTTTTTTGGAGGAGGAGGCGGCGGCGGCAGAAGAACAACCACAGCAGGCGTTGCAGGGGCTTGTGCTGCTCAACGTTCCCATGGTATTGTTCGTGGCTGGGGGGAGGAGGTGAACTTACCTGACGTCACTGAGGAAGAGCAAGAGGAGATGGATAGTACGTCTGGATCCAAATTTGTGCAGATGTCGTCTTTCATGCTGTCCTGCCTGTTAAGGGACCCGTGTATAAAAAAACTCAAGGGGAATGAGCTGTACTGGGTGGCCACACTACTAGACCCTCGGTACAGGCACAAAGTGGTGGAGATGTTACCAACTCACCTGAAGGCAGAAAGGATGCAGCACATGCAGAACAAGCTGGCAATTATGCTTTACAGTGCGTTTAAGGGTGATGTCAAAGCACAACGGAATAAAGGTACCACTGCCAGTAATCCTCCTCCCATGTCCACGCAGGCAAGGACAGGACGCTCCAGTGATCTCATGGTTATTTCGGACATGCGGAAATTCATTAGTCCAAAGCCTCGCCTTAGCCCTTCCGGATCCACCCTCCACCAATGCCTGGACCGGTAGGTAGCCGACTACCTGGCCGACTACCTGGCCTAAAGTGTGGATGTAAACACTGTGAGCAGCAATGAACCCCTGGACTTCTGGGTGCGCAGGCTTAATCTGTGGCCAGAGCTGTCACAATTTACCATCCAATTTCTGTCTTGCCCTGCCTCAAGCGTCCTGTCAGAAAGGACCTTCAGCGCAGCTGGAGGCATTGTCACTGAGAAGAGAAGTCGCCTAAATCACAAAAGTGTTCAGTACCCCACCTTTATCAAAATGAATGAGGCATGGATCCCGGAGGGCTACTGCCCACCTGAAGACTAAGTCAATCCCCACACACAGCATCTCTGCCTGCACACCGTGTGACTGCCTGCCCCATGACTAAGTCGCTCCCCACACAGCATCTCTGCTTGCAGGCCGCTTGACTACCTTCTCCGCCACCACCAACAGGGTCCAGGACTCCAGGCGGCCACTATAATAATTTTTCTGGTGCGTGTGCATGCCTGCCTAGTTTTTCTGGCTGCACTGCAGCTGCAACAACAAAACAAAAGGCATGTACATGTGTCAATTCCCCTTTGTGATCGTTACCTTGCCACAGTGAAGGGGCTTGCGTATCACAATGAAGCAATGACCGACGGCTATATGAGTGTCTCGGGGGGGGGGGCACACCCAAGATAATAACGTCGTTGCTTCATTGTGGACAGACCAAATTCGATCAGCTGGACACTCAGTCACTATTGTTCTGTCATTCAGCTACTTCAGCCCGACCATATGGGCTTGAAATCCACCATCGCTTGCACTCCGGCCATGGTACGCACCAGTCCAGCACGGCCGTCACAACACAAACAGCTTGCGGTGCGTTACACAATGAGTTTAGTGTGTCAGTGTGAAACAGTATTCTAATTACACTCCCTGATTGATGTATACACATGCAAGATTTTTTAAAGCACTTTAGGCCTCCAATTTAGCATACAATGTGATTGCTGCCCTTTAAACGCTGCTTTGCGTCAAATCCAGATTTTATCCCTGGGACTTTTGGCGTCTATCCCACTCATCCATTCCCCCCTCCAGGTGTTAGACCCCTTGAAACATCTTTTCCATCACTTTTATGGCCAGCATAAATGTTTCTAGTTTTTAAAGTTCGCCTCCACATTGAAGTCTATTGCGAAAAATCAGAGGTTCGGGCCATCTGTACTGACTAAGGACACAGCCTGCTGTCTAGAGATGACCAATCAGATGCTAATATCTTTGTATCTTTAATTTGCACTTCTCATATGCAGTAGCTTATAATTTTGATTGCTATGACTTTTTATACAAATAATGAAAAATATGGACCAACTCTGCTTGTGTCCAAAGAATGGCCACCAAGCTTGGCTTTTCTTAACTTAATTTGATGGGTTTTGTGTGTACTGCACCTGCATAGAAGGTTCCCGCTCATGATCAGGTCAGCAGTCGATACAGAGGAGACACCAGAACTGGATGACATCAGAACTGTGGCGAGAGTCCCAGAGACTTCTAGGGGCTGGAGGAAGCCCCAGATAAGTAAAGTTGCAGTGCTTTTTTTGTCTCATGTATCCTTTAATCCCTGTCAGTGCTACATACTGTAAATACTCCTTAATGTGTACCTAGGATGGGGATTATAAAGAAAATATACATACCTGGAGCTTCCTACAGACCCCTCTGGCCTGATCACTCCCACGCTGTCCTCTTCTGCCTCTGCAGTTACCCGCAACTAGCCCCCAAAAATCCTCCAGTCTGGGCCAGTCGGCACACGCACAGTCTGGCCAGGCGCCCTTCCCATCTCCCTCTTGTCGCCGGGAGCATTCCTCAGTAGTACTGTGTGGGCACAGAGCACTCCTGGCATTGGGAGTGAGACAGGGGAGCAAGACTGTGCATGTACAGGTAGCCCGGACCAAAGGACTTTCTGGGCCCAATTGCGGTCGAACTGAGAGACAGAAGAGAACAGCGTGGGAGCAATCAGGCTGGAGGGAGCTGGTGGAAGCCCCAGGTATGCACAGTATATTTTCTTTATAATCTCCTATCTCAGGTTCCCTTTAAGAATAATAATTAATTTAGAGTTAATTAGGCAAATGCTCTGTAGCTCTTCATGGTTTCTTGTGAAAGCTACCTTGCTTTGTTCTCACTCAGTTAATACTGAGATGGAAGTGCAGAGCCAGAATCCTTGTGAATTTGTAGGATCCCTCCTCCTTGTGGAATGAACGTGTCATCGTCGCATTTGAAACCAAAGCAGGTACAGAGCCTCAGAGTAAATTTAGGTACAGTGTTACTCCCTGTTTTACGAAGACTTATGATGATACAAAGAGAGACACACAGAGAGAGGAGAATAGCAGGTATCTTTTAAACCACATCCTACACTGTTGCCATAGTTTCCAGTAAGTTTGTTAAAAATAAACTGTTATGGAAGCTACAGACTAAACATAATATTTAATGTCATTCAGGTGAAAAGAAACTCGTGTACTGATGGCATACATCATACAGATTTTTCTACTAAAGTGGACTAAACCTTTAAATAAGACTATTCTATGGTTTGGACAAACCTTGCTTTATTATTGTACTAACACATGCACACAGGCATAAGCATGCCATGACATATTTGCCATTAGTCACTGAAAAATACATAAATAAATAAATAAAAAAATAAAAACAAGACTATATTTCTCATCTTTCTCTGCAGTATGCTATGCAGCGGATTCCTCTGTGCATAGAAAAAGTCCAAGCTTTGAATATTCACTTTGAAGTTGTTAAGTTATTCCGTTGTGTATTGCATCTATGACCATAATTAGTGTGGCGGACTGGACAGTGCCTTTTGAGCTGTAGTTCACACAGCCTACGTATCCAGGCAGAATATATTTACTCCGTGCTGCTAGATACACAACACAGGCTTTGATCAGGCCTCTCAGCACACTATATAAAAGGACTCTGAATTTCTTTCAAAAATCGACATTAAAATAAATTCTAATTTGATTCATACTTTAAATTATACATGAAGAATGTAATAAGAGAATATACATCTTTTTCTGTGACATTATGAACATAGATTGCTTAACCATATTGATGTAAACAGTCAGCCCACCCAGTCCACCTTAAAGGCTACCTGATCCTAGGCAAAGTTACCTAAGTTAAAGTACCCCTGACCCCCTTAAAATATCACACTTTTATTTTTATTTTTTTATTTGCTGTGTTGTGACATTAATCACAGCACCTTCCTCCCCCTTTAGCTCCCCGTTCTGCTTAGTTGAAATATTTGACTTGAGCAGAATGTCAATGATGGGCGGGGAGGAATTGTCAATAATTCCTCCTCTCTGCCCGTCCTCAGGAAAGCCTCTTCCACTCGCTGCTATTAGTTCCTATATGCACAGTGCACCACTGTGTGCTATCTTGAGGTAATTTAGCTCAGAACGGCAGTGTACTAATAGTACACTATCGTTCTGAGCTAAATTACCTCAAGACCTCACACAGCGCAGCTCCCCAACGCACTGTGTAGATAGGAGCTAATAGTGGCGAGTGGAAGAGGCATTCCTGAGGATGAGCAGAGAGGAGGAAGTACTGACACTTCCTCCCCACCCATCATCGAGCTCTGCATTACAGCTGAGCAGAGGGGAGGGCGCTAAAGGGGAGGATGGTGCTGTGACTCATTTGTCACAGCACATAAATGAAGCATTAAAAACATTTCATTTGAAAACGAGGTCAGGGGTACTTTAAGAACAGATATATGTTCATCCATGTACCTGCTGCAACTGATGAGCACCCACTGCAACTTGGCACAAACTGGACCTTTATACTAACTGCAAATTTGCACAAACTGGATATTTGGACCTTAGCACCAACTGCACCTTAGCAGCCACTGGACCTTATCACCCACTGCATCCTAGAACCCATTGCAACCTACAACTCTCTGGACATATGCACCCCACTTGGCACTTACTGCTGCTTAAAACTCACCGCAGCTTAGTATCCATTGCCATTTTGCATCTATTATTTTTCCATCTCCCACTGCTTGTCACCCCCAGCCTACTGTTTGTCAGCACACTGTCTATCACTGTTTATATTGTTCTACCTGGTTTAACCTAATTCTCTCACTATTTCTACTTGCCTGCCAGTGCCACTAGAATCTACTAATTGCTACTTACCTATCACTAGAATCTACCTACCTGCTGCTAGAATCTGTCACTACCAGCCTGCCCCTGCAGTGTACCTGTCGCTACCTGCCCACCACTAGGCTCTATTACTACCAGCCAACCATTAGAATCTACTGATCATCACTACTTGCGTGTATCACAGCATCCCCTGGCATTGTGCACCTATTACTTATCCATCTCCTAGTGCTTGTTACCCAATACCTACTGATTGTCAGCACACGGTTTATGTCTGCTTTTATTCTACTACCTGTAACCCAATGTCTGACTATGACTACTTGCCTGCCACTAGAATCTGCTGATTGCTACTTAGTTGCCTATCAATACATTGTACCAATTGCTACCAGCCTGCCACTAGAATCTGGTGACAGGAAATTTGGGCGCATGAGGCAAGTGGACAAAAAGGGCACTCCATTCACTCCAATAATAAACATCATTTGATGGGCGCCGAACAGGAAAAAAGGGTGCCCAGAGATTATTAACGTTTTCAAATGGCGCCCGGAGATTATTAATGTTTTCAAACTGCGCTTGTGATGATTTAAGTTTACAAAATGTGCCCGTGACGAATAATATTTACAAAAATACTAAACATATTTATCGTATTTAACTAAAAGGTTATTTAAAATGGTATCACTTACTGTTTGTAAAACATTATTATTCACATAATAAAGCGATCAGTACATAAACTGTAATATATTTTTTACAGTCACTAATTGTAAAGCATTATTATCCACACAATAAAGCAATCACTAAGGGGGGTTTAGGGTTAGGCACCAACAGGGGGGATTTAGGGTTAGGCACCACTAGGGGGGTTTTAGGGTTAGGCACCTCCAGGGGAGATTTAGGGTTAGACACCACCAGGGGTCTTAGGGTTAGGTACCACCAGGGGGGTCTTAGGGTTAGGGATAGGTACAGGGAGGGTTCTGTGTGTGAGAGTAGGGTTAGGATTAGTTGTAGTAAAATGATAGTAATATTTACTAATGTTTTACAACAGGTATTACGAACGTACTTTTTTTCATCGTTATAAACAATATTTTCAGATTTTATTACATGAAGAAACGATAAATGAAGGTTATTCACAATATTATACAATTAAAATGATTATACATATATTATTGTTTTTTAACAAACGTAATTATAAGTTTCACTTTTAAAACAGGGAAGATTTTCATTTTCAAAATTTGCGATTTTATACACATAATTAAATGTTTTTTAATTTGTAAAACATTATTGTAAATGAAATACAGCACAATATTTTTATAAACGCTATTACCGCTTATCGTTTACACTACGCACGCTTTTTTTCCCGAAGCCCTTTTTGCATGTACGCCTAGAATCTACCTACCTGCTGCTAGAATCTGTCACTACCAGCCTGCCCCTACAGTGTACTTATCACTACCTGCCCACCACTAGGCACTAACTATTACTACCAGCCTGCCACTAGACTCTACCAATAACTACTTGCCTGCCACTAGATTCTACTGAGGACTAGTACTTACACACCACTAGAATCTACTTACACACCCAGGGGTGTAACTAGAAATCACTGGGCCCCCCCTGCAAAAAATTTGGATGGGCCCCCTCCCCCATAGGTGCCAAATAATCATAATGGGGCAGCGTTTCACTATAAAATAATTGTAATGGGGCAGCGTTTCACCATAAAACAATCGTAATGCACCAGAAATGAATCATAAAGTGGGCAGCATTTCACCATAAAATAATCGTAACGTGGACAACATTTCACCATAAAATAATCATAAAGTGGGCAGCACTTCACCATAAAATAATCGTAAAGTGGGCAGCATTTCACCATAAAATAATCATACTGTGGGCAGCATTTCACTATAAAATAATCATAAAGTGGGCAGCAGTCACCAGAAAATCGCAATGTGGGCAGCAGTCACCAAAAAAAAATCGCAATGTGGGCAGCAGTCACCAGAAAAATCGCAATGTGGGCAGCAGTCAACAGAAAATCGCAATGTAGGCAGCAGTCAACAGAAAATCATACAGTGGGCAGCAGTCACCAGAAAATTATACAGTGGGCAGCAGTTATTAAAATAAAATGCACCTGTAAAAAAACAACAACAATTCACTCACCTGGCAGAAGTCTCCGCTTCCGGCCTCTGTTTCGCAGCTCCCCCGACGATCCTCCTGCAGCACATCTCCCGCGCTGACAGGCAGAGAGCAGGGCTATGGCAAGATGGCCCCTGAAGCCCTGTACTGGAGACACAAATAGTCTCCAGTGCAGGGCTTCGGCAGCCATCTTCCCATAGCCCTGTTCTGCCTACTGGGAGACTGCGGGCTGCGGGGAATGAACTAATAGACGCCGCGGCCAGTTCAACACCTGGCTGGGGGTCCCAGAATCGGGCGGATGGCAGTGCTCCCCCCGCGATCCCCCCTAGAGGGGCCCCAGTCCCCCCTGTGGCTGATGGGGTCGTACACACCACTAGGTAGGGATGTATGGCTCCCTATCTAACCATCACTAAATTCTATGGACCATTAATAGCCTGTCATTAGAATCTATCAATCAATGCCATTATATTCTTACCACTTACTGGCCTACTACTAGAACCTACTGATTACTACCTACTCACCACTAGAATAAAATCCTTACACTGCTGCACTCCCATACTGTAAAGGAGGAGAGCTTCTAAATTATTTAGACTCTATTGAACAGCATAATGTTTTAATGTTCCCCAATGGAGATTTACGGCAGAGATGACAAAAATGAAGAGCTAAACAGGTGAATGCTTTCATGCATAATTCAATCAGCAGGCTGGGGGAGGGGCTATGCCCAATCACATATATTTTAACCGGTCACATGTTAATTTGGGCCTCAGATATTGCCAAAAAATATCATTAATGTTACCAATATTCTAATATTCAATAAGCCTGTTAACACATTTTGCATAATTGTAATTTCACGTTGGAATTTTCAATTATGATGCAAAATCTTAATGCAAAATTTCAGGACAATGGATCATTCATTGTGTATGTCAATGTAATCAGGAACCGTGATTTTGCAATTTGGAGGAATTTTCATGTAATTTAGTTAACTGCAAAGGCCCCCATAAATGCTACAGTCACTAAAAGACGTATGTTATAGAGGGATAGTGTGAATAAGTCATAAACATTTTTTTTCAAAAAGACCTTGTAGTTTTTGAGATAATCGATTTAAAAATGTAAAGGAAATATGTAATTTTTCTGAGTTTAAAAACCATTTTTCCTTAGCATTTTTAAAATCGATTTTCTCAAAAACTACAAGTGCACACACACACACTATTTCCTTTAACAATAGCAATTTTGGTGACAAAAGCATGTATAGAGACTTTGCTACTAACTGGTAAAATTGGCACACATTTACATGAAATTTTGTGTAATTATGCCAAATTACAAAATGGGTTAGTCAAAATCAATGGAATATCTGAAACGTAATTATGTATGGCCATAATTTTGAAAAATGTTGTGAAATTCTACACAATAGCATAACTCTAACATTGCTATCCCTATTTCCTGCTGCTACAGAGCTGACCTCCACCCATGCTACCTAGTATCCCTGGCCATACCTGAACTCCATCTTCCTGCTGACCTGCCACTAAGGAGTTTGAGTACACAGTAGCCGAACTCCACAACTACCACCGACTGGCCTGTCTGGCTGTAGCTGGTAATTTGGAAAATTTACATTGATGTCTATGGTGGTACCCAATTTCTGGGCCATAAATTGTGCCCAAATTACCTGCTGTGTTGCTCAACTACAAAGGGAATAAAGACATAGGTGGGAGGCTACTATGCTACCCTTTCAGTTTTGCTTGTTTATCTGAGCAACAGGGCTGGCTGGAGAGAATAACACCTTTTAGCAGACAAGACATTCATGTATATCCTGGATTTCATCTGTGGGTTTAGCTGTTGGGCTGGAGCTCACTTTTGTCAGCTAAGACAGTACATTTTCTTCATCCTTATTTTACTATAGACAAATCTGGATAAACAAGCTTTCCAACTTGTGAGTCAAATCAGCTTGACCCACCTAAATCATGATAAACCCAATTTAAGCTCTGAGTACTGTTTCCCACAGTAAAACACTGATCTTCTCCCGCTTGTCTTTGTTCTGCATGTTTTGTAGATATATCTATCTTTCCTTTCGGAGTGCAACAAATAATCTAGCTGATCGATTTTCCTGAATGTCTCCCAATTACAAAAGCATTGAGATAATCCCAGTTTCCAACAATGGACATGCTTGACTGTATTATGCAAATAAGGCATTTGGCAGATGTGCATTAGCATAACGAGAAAATAATGTAAAACAAATGCCACCTTCATATTTCTGTTGTTTTTTTTGTCCAAGAAAATAGGCTTTCATTGAAAAACTGCTTCAAAAAACAAAATCTGTCAGTACAGATGTGAAGAGGGGAGTGCTTATCTTCCACTTGCTGCAGTATAAATAAGATGGCTTTGGTGACTGAACCTGTTTAAATCTAATGGGGTGTAATAAATAGGCTGCATTTGAACCACAACATGCCTTTAGTTTTGCACCCTTTTAGCCCTGAGCACATTGACTTAAGCAAAAACCTACGCTCAGAGGTGTAACAATAGCCTCTTCATCCCCTGCAGTCGTGGGGGCGGGAGTGGGTCTAAGGGGGCAAGGTCCTGTGACACGTAGTGCATAGCAGCAACGTTCATTTCCTTCATCCAGTGTAGTGACAGGTCCTCACTCCTCTCTTCGCTGGGGCTGCTGTGCAGTCTATCTATCTTCAGCTCCCGTCTCTGCATGTCACATGACATGCAGAGATGGGAGCTGCAGGGATGAGTGCACAGCAGCTACAGTGAAAAGAGCAGTGAGGACCTGAAGGTTATGTAACCCTCTGCTGCTGTTCTGCCCTCCTTGCCACAAGACCAGGCCTCCTTAGCCCCCCGGGAAATACACTAATTCACTGTGATTTCGTGGAGAAGAAAGGTGGAAGGGGTGGTGTTAAGCAGGGGGGCGTGATATGCCCCTTCTTCCACTTCCTACTAACCTGGGCTTACAAGGAAGTGATGTGTTCAGAGGGGGAGCAGTAGAGGCAAACAAAACTCTGTGCACAAGGTTTCTTTGGTCACTCCGTCTTTGATACTAGCTGGGTAAGGAAGCATGGTGAATGTAAACCATGGGAAGGGTCTGTAGTGTAGTCTGTACTTGAGGCATTTGCACTTAAAGGGACTCTGAAGCGAATAAAATTGCTATTTTTACCTTGTATTTCACTTTTGAAGTCTCAGTAGAGGTAAACCACAGCATCCCCATTTCAAAACGAGGGCTTTAGTCCCCCCAACAGAGATGGCTCGAACCTCCGATTTTAGGTTCGCAAACCTCGAACGCAAGCTTCTGAAAAAGTTCGGGTTCGCGCGAACTTCGCGAACCACAATAGATTTCAATGGGGAGACGAACTTTGAAAATTAGAAACATTTATGCTGGCCACAAAAGTGATGGAAAAGATGTTTCAAGGCGTCTAACACCTGGAGAGGGGCATGGCGGAGTGGGATACATGCTAAAAGTCCCGGGGAAAAAATCAGGATTTGACGCACAGCAGCATTTTAAGGACAGAAATCACATTGCATGCTAAATTGGAGGCCTAAAGGGCTTTAAAACATCTTGCCTGTGTATACATCAATCAGGTAGTGTAATTAGTGTTCTGCCTTACACTGACAGACCAAACTCACTGTGTAATGCACTGCAAACAGCTGTTTGTGTAGTGATGGCCGTGCTGGACTGTTGCGCACCATGGCCAGAGTGCATGCGATGGCAGTTTTCAAGAACATATGGTTGGGCTGAGGTAGCTGAATGACAGAACAACAGTGACTGAGTGCCCAGCTGATCAAATTTGGTCTGTTCACAATGAAGCAACAACCTTATTATCTTGGGTGTGCCCCCCCCCCCCCAAGACATTCCTATAGCCGGCGGTCATTGCTTAGCCGGCGGTCATTGCTTCATTGTGATATGCAAGCCCCATTACCGCGGCAAGGTAATGATCACGAAGGTGAATTGACACATGTACATGCCTTTTGTTTTGTTGTTGCAGCTGAAGAGCAGCCAGAAAAATTGCATGTACACACACCAGAAAAAAAATATTATTGGTTTTGATAGCGGCCGCTTATAGCAACGGCCTTAAAAATTCAGGAATCTGCCTAGAGTCCTGGACCCTGTTGGTGGTGGCGGAGAAGGCAGTCAAGTGGCCTGCAGGCAGAGATGCTGTGTGTGACTTAGTCTTAGGACAGGCAGTCACACGGTGTGCAGGTAGAGATGTTGTGTGTCTGGACTGTCTTTGGGCAGGCCTGAACGTGCTTTGCAGACCAGGCAACCGTGGACAGATGGACCCTTGACCCAATGCTGTGTGCCAGAGATGACACCACTTGCCTTTCAACATCATGGTACAGTTTGGGTATCACCTTTTTTGATAAATAATTGCGTGATGGTATCTTACACTGCGGTGTGTGGCTTTGCTTTTGTGTGCTGATTTTCCTCAGGTGGTCAGTCCATTGTAGTTTGTGCTTTGTAATCATGCGCCTTTGTAAGGTAGTTGTCCCTACACGGGTCTTGGTCTTTGCACGGTCAATTTTGGCAGAGAGTACAGATGGCATTGCTCTCATCTGAGGCAGACACAAAAAAAATTCCACACCGCTGAGCCCTGGGATGATGGCACTTTGGTGATGGCTGCCAACGGAGTGTTAAGTGAGGTGCCAGAATCAGAGCAGGAAGAGGAAGAATATGTCACGCTTCCATGCGGAAGCGGAGGGAGATGAGGTGTTCTGTATTAAATAGTCAACTACGTCCTGACAATATTGGGGGTTGATGGCACGTGTCTTCTTCTGAACACTGTACTTTGGTCGACGACGGCCGCACAAAATCTCAACCTCGAACAGACCTGCCAGGTGGCCTGCCTCTGTCTCTGCCTCTTGTTTTGTCCATATTGGGGGGAATGAAGTGAAAGATATGCACTGACTTGACTAATACGATGTGTGGTTACACAGGTGCAGTGAAAAGGTTGCAGTGACCGCTGGTACAACAATGTGCGGTTACACAGGTGCAGTGAAAACGTTGCAGTGACTGCTGGTACAACAATGTGTGGTATGCAGTGACTGGTATGTAATATAACACTGCGTGCCATCACGCAGGTGTACTGAACAGGTATGCAATGACTGGTATCAATACAATGTGCAGCTGCCTGTCACACACACAGGTACCCTGAACAGGTATGCAGTGACTGGTATATAATATAACACTGCGTGCTGTCATGCAGGTGCACTGAACAGGTATGCAGTGACTGGTATTAATACAATGTGCAGCTGCCTGTCACACACACAGGTACCGTGAACAGGTATGCAGTAACTAGTATATTATATAACACTGTGTGCTGTCACACAGGTGCACTGAACAGGTATGCAGTGACTGGTATCAATACAATGTGCAGCTGCCTGTCACTCACACAGGTACCCTAAACAGGTATGCAGTGACTGGTATTACAAATATGCAGCTGACCCACACAGGTGCAGTGAAAAGGTAGTTACTGAATGTGCTGGGCCTTGCACAGTATAAACTAGCAAGGGCCAGCTGCAACTGCAGCAGGGCTGTATATGCAGGTGTCAGTGGGCCACACAAAAAAAACACATAAAAAAAAATTAGCTCTCAAGAGAGCTGTTTTGGGGTGCTTCTTAGCAATAACTATCAGCAAGGAGCAGGCTAACAAGCCTAACAAGAGCCTAACTAAGCTTTCCATATGTCTCTGCAGCAACGTCTCCCTTTTCTATTTACTGCAGCCACACCGAGTGAGGGAAATGGCCGATGCAGATGCCTTATATAAGGGGGAGGGGAGCTCCAGGAGGGAGTGTAGCCTTATTGGCTACCATGCGTCTGCTGACTGGGATGTAGAGGGTCAAAGTTGAGCCTAATGCTGTAGTATAGGGGGTAGTTCGAACTCGCATATAGTTCGCGGCTCACCGCAAACGCGAACCACTGATGTTCTTGCGTTCGCGTTCGCATGTGAACCGTTTGGGCCATCTCTACCCCCCAAATCCCCTGGGCGCAATCCAGACAGCGCTTCCTGAAAGAGGCAGAGCTTTCTGCTGTGGCTCTGCCTCTACTGATTTCAATCCCCGCAGATCTCCGCCTCTCCCCACCCCTCTCAGTCAACCTTCATAGAGAGGGGCGGAGATCCGCACGATGATTGACGTCAGGAGAGGCAGAGCTATAGCTCAAAGCTCTGCCTCTCAGGACAGCACAATCCACGACCAAGATGATCATGGATGTTAGCAGGGATGGTCGTAGTCAGCCAACTTGCTACGCTGGAACTACGCGTATTTTTACGCAAATACGCTTCACAATCTACGGCTATGTAATCAGAAACTTCACTACGTTTGCATTCCGTAGACTACGCGTTAAAATACGCAAGCTTCGCGTAGTGCGAGGCGTAGTTGATGCGACCGCTTATGCCCTTATGCGGAAAAATTTCCGCAATAATCTGCTATATATGTACATATATAAACTAATATAAGCGTACATTCCACCTTGCAATGCGGAATTGTATGTGTATAAAAGAGCAATAATATTTCTGCGCATGCGCAATGATTCATTTATATGCAGTTACCGCACGCGTAGTTGACTTCGCAATACATACGTCAACTACGAGTAGCGGGCGAAGCTTCGCATAGCGGGACTACGACTACGCGGAAATGCGTACGTGTAGTTCTTAAACTTCGCCTATGAACTACGTACGTAGTTGCGTACTACGACGCGTAGATTCGCGCTGGCGTAGTTTACGAGCAACTCTGGATGTTAGCTCTTGGATTTGGGTGGTCTAAACCCCTTGTTTTGCGGCGGGGATGCAACGGTTTACTTCTACTGAAATTTCCGAAGTGAAATACAAGGTAAAAATTGCACATTTTATTCGCTTCAGAGTCTCTTTAAAGTGACACTGAAGCAAAAAAAAAACAAACAAAAAAACAAACAAAAAGTATGATATAATGAGTTATTATTATTATTATATTAACCACTTAAGCCCTCGGTCGTTTTTACATTATGAATCTGAGCAATGTTCACCTCCCATTCATTAGCCTATAACTTTATCACTACTTATCACAAGAACTGATCTATATCTTGTTTTTTCAGCCACCAATTAGGCTTTCTTTGGGTGGTACATTTTGCTAAGAGCTACCATACTGTAAATGCATCTTAGCAGTAAGAATAATAAAAAAAACTGGAAAAAAATCATTATTCCTAATTTTTTGGCTATTATAGTTTCAAAATAATACATACCTCCATAATTAAAACCCACGTATTGTATTTGCCCATTTGTCCTGGTTATTTCACTGTTTAAATTATGTCCCTATCACAATGTATGGCGACAATATTTTATTTGGAAATAAAAAAGCATTTTTCCGTTTTGCATCCATCACTATTTACAAGCTTATAAAAAAAAAAATAGAAATATTTCATCTTTACATAGATATTTAAAAAGTTTCGACCCTTAGGTAAATATTTATGTGTTTTTTTTCATTGTAATTTTTTTTTTTATTGTTATTAAACATTTTATGTGGGTATTTTTGGGAGGGTGGGATGTAAATAGTGTTTGATTTGGGGAAATATATGTATATTTTAATTTTTTTTTTACTTTTAGATGTAGTTTTACATTTTGGCCACAAGATGGCAACCTTGAGTTTGTTTACATGACGTCACTGTAAGCGTACAATGTACGCTTAGAAGGACATAGGAGTCAGAAAAAGCGAAGCTTCCGAGAGAAGATGACGCTTTTTTTGCGAGGAGAGGAATCAGTGATCGGGCACCATGGCCCGATTTATTGATTCCTGGGCTAACGAATCCGTGGCCGGGAGCATGCGTGCACATGCGCGATCGGCCGCGGGAGCATGCAGGAGCGCACATGTCCTCCTTGACGTAGAACTACGTCAAGGAGGACAAACTGGTTAATGTATGCGTAATACAGATAACTGATAGAACATTAGTAGCAAAGAAAAGAGTCTCATATTTTTATTTTTCAGTTATATAGCTTTTTTTTTTTCCCCCAACAATGTACTTTTATTATATTTTCAGAAGCAGTATGTCTTCGGTGTAACGATCGGTGTAACAGAGAGGATCTGATTACCGGCGATCTGCAGTATCACCGAAAATGCAGATATATACCCGATTATAGATGATCTGCAGTATCACCGATAATCAGAAAGGATCAGAGAGTGAGTGACACCAAAGGTGAAGTGTCACTGACAGGTCTGTGAACTATTTCCCAGCAGGAGAAATAGTTCTCGAGGTCAGACAGGCCAGGTCGGCAACAGACTGACAGATCAAGTACAGAGACAGCTGACAGATGCGGAATCCTAAGACTAGCCGAGTTTGGCAACAGAGTATCAGAATGACAAAGGTACAGAATCAGAGATCAGAAGTACGGTCAGGAAAGCAGAAGGTCATAACAAATAATCAACAATTCCTAGACTAAGGTGTGAGTTCCGTGGTCATCAACACCTTGGAAATAGAGATGTCGCGAATGGTTCGCCTGCGAACGGTTCCAGGCGAACTTTGGGGGTTCGCCTGCATCAGGCGAACTTTTGCGGAAGTTCGATTCGCCCCATAATGCTCTATTGAGCAAAACTTTGACCCTCCATATCACTGTCAGCAGACATATTATTGCCAAACACACTTCTCGACCCTCCTACCCTCCTCCTCCAAGCAAGGTCCTTATACCATTTGACTCAGTTGTCTGCCTACACTAATTAGTTATGGGACAGCTGCTACACACTCTGCTAGGGAGATTTTAATTAGCCTCTTGTGGGTCTCCATCCTCCTCCCTCCTAGCCTTCTCCCTCCTACCAGAGGGAGGAGGGTCTCTTCTGCCAGGGAATTATACTATTTTAAAAACCAGTATACATCATACCATGGCTGGAAATCAAACCCAGCTCTCACTGTGTGGTGGGCAAGTCACCCTAACCACTGTACCTCTACAGTAGTAAGTGAAGCTGGCCTAAAAATTACCATTTATGCTCAATGCAATAGAAACAGGTTGCTTACAGGGAACCTTAACTGAGAGTGATATGGATGTTTCCTGTAAACAATACCAGTTGCCTGGCAGTCCAGCTGATCTTTGCGACTGCAATAGTGGCTGAATCACACCCTGAAACAAGCATGCAGCTAATCCAGTCTGACTTCAGTCAGAGCACCTGATCTGCATGCTTGTTCAGGGGCTGTGGCTAAAAGTATTAGAGACACAGGATCAGCAGGCGATTCAGGCAACTGGTATTATTTTAAAAGGAAAAATCCATATCCTTCTCCGTTTAGGTTCCCTTTAAGGATTTGTAGCATAAAAGCCAACTCACATTGGCTGGGATTTAAACCTGGGTCTCACTGTGTGGTGGGCATGCACCCTAACCACTGTACCAACTGAAGCTGGCCTAAAAATTACCATTTATGCTCAATGCAATAGAAACAGGTTGCTTACAGGGAACCTTAACTGAGAGTGATATGGATGTTTCCTGTAAACAATACCAGTTGCCTGGCAGTCCAGCTGATCTTTGTGACTGTAATAGTGGCTGAATCACACCCTGAAACAAGCATGCAGCTAATCCAGTCTGTCTTCAGTCAGAGCACCTGATCTGCATGCTTGTTCAGGGGCTGTGGCTAAAAGTATTAGAGACACAGGATCAGCAGGCGATTCAGGCAACTGGTATTATTTTAAAAGGAAAAATCCATATCCTTCTCCGTTTAGGTTCCCTTTAAGGATTTGTAGCATAAAAGCCAACTTACATTGGCTGGGATTTGAACCTGGGTCTCACTGTGTGGTGGGCATGCACCCTAACCACTGTACCAACTGAAGCTGGCCTAAAAATTACCATTTATGCTCAATACAAGAGAAAAAGTAGACAAGACAAATAACATTTATATCACACTTTTCTCCTGGCGGACTCAAAGCACCAGAGCTGCAGCCACTAGGGCATGCTCTATAGGCAGTAGCAGTGTTAGGAAGACTTGCCTAAGGTCTCCTACAGAATAGGTGCTGGCTTACTGAACAGACAGAGCTGAGATTTGAACTCGGGTCTCCTGTGCCAGAGGCAGAGCCCTTAACCATTACACCATGCAGCCACTGCTTACAGATATGTAGCCAGACATGGCCTTCTCTTTTGTGTTCAACAGTTGTCCAAAGAGAACCCCAGATAGCCAGGTAGATTCATATCTCTCTCTCTTCCTAACACTGCTACTGCCTATAGAGCATGCCCTAGTGGCTGCAGCTCTGGTGCTTTGAGTCCGCCAGGAGAAAAGTGTGATATAAATGTTATTTGTCTTGACTATTTTCTCTCTTGTATTGAGCATAAATGGTAATTTTTAGGCCAGCTTCAGTTGGTACAGTGGTTAGGGTGCATGCCCACCACACAGTGAGACCCAGGTTCAAATCCCAGCCAATGTGAGTTGACTTTTATGCTACAAATCCTTAAAGGGATTGCGCAGAAAAAGTGGGATCAGCGCATCACCATCACCACGAGTACCTAACAAATTGCATGCAAGCTTGTTAGTGGAAACTAACATCCTCCAAGTGGTAGACAGGTTGTATGTGTGCTCATTGTGTATTTGTATCCCATGAGTGGGGTCTGCACTTTTTTGCAGGTAAGCATTCATCTGTTTTTAAGTAGCGCTGTTCATTTCTTTGAAATCCTTAAAGGGAACCTAAACGGAGAAGGATATGGATTTTTCCTTTTAAAATAATACCAGTTGCCTGAATCGCCTGCTGATCCTGTGTCTCTAATACGTTTAGCCACAGCCCCTGAACAAGCATGCAGATCAGGTGCTCTGACTGAAGACAGACTGGATTAGCTGCATGCTTGTTTCAGGGTGTGATTCAGCCACTATTGCAGTCACAAAGATCAGCTGGACTGCCAGGCAACTGGTATTGTTTACAGGAAACATCCATATCACTCTCAGTTAAGGTTCCCTGTAAGCAACCTGTTTCTATTGCATTGAGCATAAATGGTAATTTTTAGGCCAGCTTCACTTACTACTGTAGTGGTACAGTGGTTAGGGTGACTTGCCCACCACAAAGTGAGAGCTGGGTTCGATTCCCAGTCATGGTATGTTGTATACTGGTTTTTAAAATAGTATCATTCCCTGGCAGAAGAGACCCTCCTCCCTCCGGTAGGAGGGAGGAGACCCACAAGAGGCTAATTAAAATCTCCCTAGCAGAGTGTGTAGCAGCTGTCCCATAACTAATTAGTGTAGGCAGACAACTGAGTCAAATGATATAAGGAACTTGCTTGGAGGAGGGAGGGTCCTGCAGCAGTGATGTGTATTTCACTCAATCAGGTGTGCCTCCAGGTATTAGAGCTCTTGAAACATGTTTTCTATCATTTTTCTAGCCAGGAGAATTTTTTAAAATTTTCAAAGTTCGCCTCCCCATTGAAGTCTATTGCAGTTCGCGAACTTTTTCGCGAACCGAACCTTTCGCGGAGGTTCGCGAACAGGGTTCACGTACCGAAAATCGGAGGTTCGCGACATCTCTACTTGGAGACTGGTCTAGATAATAAAACAGATGATAACAGAATTTCCTAGACTAAGGTGCGAGCTCTGTGGTCATCAACACCTTGGAAACTGGTCTAGATAATAACACAGATGATAACAGAATTTCCTAGACTAAGGTGTGAGCTCCGTGGTCATCAACACCTTGGAAACTGGTCTAATATAACACAGATACTGACAGGGTCTGAGTGCTACCACGTAGTGATCGCAACGCCAGACACCAGAGAAATGACCAGCACCCAGTATATATACACCAGCGCTCTCCAGCGCCTCCCCTAAGTGCTGGACCAATGAAAACTGAAAGAGTTGTCAGCTGACCGGCCTGGTCAGCTGACACCCCTCTGACTGTTATAAATGCTCTGCCTCTCCGCGCGCGCACGCGTCCTTCTGAACCTGTGTGGACTATCAGTCCCAGCCACACCAGACATGTGTTGTAATGCCTCTGCTGTTTTGGATGCGGAATCCGCCGCACCGCTGTCTGAGCGTGCGGCGTTTTCTCTGCGTTCAGCAGTACAGACAGGAGTAGGCCTATGCGTGCAAACCGCCGCGTCGGACGCGGAATCCGCCGCCCTGTTCTCTGGGCATGCGGCGGTTTCTCCGCATTCCGTCAGGCCAGTAAATGCAGGTCCCTGCGCACAAGCGGAATCAGCCGCCTTACTCTGAGTACTTGCAGCGGCTTTTCTGCGTTTTCTCACAGTACCCCCCCCCCCCCCCTCCCCGAGGAGTGGACTCCGGACAGCTCCTAGCCGGTTTCTCAGGATATAGAGCGTGGAATTCCTTCTTTAATTCATCCGCATGCATGCGGCAATCAGGTACCCATGTTCTCTCCTCAATACCATACCCCTTCCAGTGCACTAGATACTGTACCGAGTTCTGCACTACCCATGAGTCTAAAATCTTTTCTACTTCATACTCAGGTTGTTCGTCTACCATCACAGGAGGAGGAGGAGTGACACCAACATGGACTGCTGGTTTAAGCAGGGACACATGAAAAGATCTTACACCACGCATGCTGGCAGGAAGATCAATGGCATAAGTAACACTGTTGATCTTCCTGGTTACCGGAAAAGGGCCCACAAAAATGGGAACTAACTTGGGCGAGGGTTGTTTCAGGGTCAAATGACGTGTGGCGACCCAGACCAGGTCTCCTGGTCGGAACTTCCACTCCAAGGACCGTCTTTTGTCAGCTTGACCGTTCTGACTTTGAAAAGCCTTCTCCAAATTACTTTTTACGATTCCCCAAATGGCTTTAAATGACTTTTGCCAAGCCTCCAGAGCTGGAAACGGAGTGGAAGCTACTGGTAATGGGGAAAACTTGGGCAACTTTCCAGTTATCACCTGAAATGGAGAAAATCCAGAGGAAGAGCTTTTCAAATTATTGTGCGCAAATTCTGCATATGGCAAGAACTTGATCCAATCATTTTGCGCATCCACAAAATAACACCTTAAAAACTGTTCCAAAGACTGATTAACCCTCTCCGTCTGACCATTAGTCTGTGGGTGGTAGCCCGACAAAAATGACAGTTCCATGCCCATTTGATGACAAAATGCCCTCCAAAATCTGGAAACAAATTGGACTCCCCGATCTGACACTATGTTTTCCGGAATGCCATGCAGTCGGAAAACGTGGATGATGAAAATATCGGCCAACTCCTGGGCCGAGGGGAGTCCTTTCAAGGGCACAAAATGGGCCATTTTACTGAAACGGTCGACTACCACCCAAATGACCGACATGCCTTCTGACCTCGGAAGCTCACCCACAAAATCCATGGACAAATGGGTCCACGGTTCACTTGGGGTGGGCAAAGGCTGCAACGTTCCCACAGGTGCCAGACGGGAGGGTTTGCTTTTAGCACACACTGCACACTCTCTAACATACTCCTTGCAGTCTGTTGCCAGAGAAGGCCACCACGCACTCCTAGCAACCAAGTCTTGTGTTCTGGAAGCCCCCGGATGCCCAGCATTCTTGTGCGAGTGGAACAATTGCAAAATCTGGAGGTGAAATGGCAGTGGTATAAACTTAACCCCTTCAGGCTTCCCCTCAGGGACATCCTGCTGGAATGGACTTAAAGTCTCCGTCCAGTCTTTCCAGGTTTCAGTGACTGCCAGCACTACTCTCTGTGGGACAATGGTCTCTGGGTCTGAGGGCTGTGCTGTCTCCGGCTCAAAACATCTGGACAAGGCATCCGCCTTAATGTTTTTACTACCCGGAGTATACGTAATTACAAATCTAAATCTCAAGAAAAACAGTGACCACCGGGCCTGTCGGGGACTCAATCTCTTAGCCCCCTCAATGTATTCCAAATTTTTGTGATCAGTGTAAACTGTAATCGTATGTTCTGCTCCTTCTAGCCAATGACGCCATTCCTCAAAGGCCAACTTAATGGCTAGGAGCTCGCTGTTGCCTATATCGTAGTTTTTCTCTGCTGGGGAAAACCTCCGCGAAAAATAGGCACGGGTGTAACCTTCCCTGCAACCCAGAGCGTTGAGACAGCACAGCCCCTTCCCCAACTTCAAAGGCGTCAACCTCTACAATAAATGGATAAGAGGTGTCTACGTGTCTCAATATGGGTGCAGAGCAAAACAGTTCTTTCAAAGTGGAGAAAGCAGCTAGGGCTTCGGGGGACCAGTGGTTGGTATCTGCCCCTTTCTTTGTGAGACTGGTGAGGGGTGCTACAACTGTGGAGTACCCCTTTATGAACCTTCTATAGTAATTAGCAAACCCTAAAAATCTCTGAAGGGGTTTGAGTCCTACTGGTTGAGGCCATTCCAGGACAGCAGAGACTTTGGCGGGATCCATAGAAAGGCCCGAGGTGGAAATTATATATCCCAGAAAAGCGACAGATGTCACCTCAAAAATACATTTCTCCAATTTAGCATAAAGTCTGTTTTGTCTAAGCCTGTGCAGCACGAATTTGACATGAGACCTGTGCTCAGAGAGGTTCATTGACAAGTTCCTGAAAGACGGCCGGGGCGTTACACAACCTGAAGGGCATCACCAGGTACTCGTAATGCCCGTCGGGTTTGTTAAAGGCCGTCTTCCATTCATCGCCCTCTCTGATCCGCACCGGGTTGTATGCACCCCTCAAATCCAATTTCGAAAAAATCTTAGCATTAGTGACTTGGGTGAACAAATCGTCTATCAAAGGTAACGGATAACGATTTTTAACTGTGATCTTATTCAGTCCCCGGTAATCAATGCATGGCCGAAGGCCTCCGTCTTTTTTCTTTACAAAAAAAAAACCTGCTCTGGCAGGCGACCGGGAAGGGCGAATGAATCCCTTAGCTAAGTTTTCACTGATGTATTCTTGCATGGCCACCTTTTCTGGCCCAGACAAATTGTAGAGATGACCTCTAGGGGGCATACAACCCGATCGAAGATCAATGGGGCAATCGAAAGGGCGATGAGGAGGTAGTTTATTGGCAGCTTTGGGACAAAACACGTCCGAAAACTCAGCATATTGTTTTGGAACTCCCTCCACATGAATCCTGGTCTGGCCTAAGGTCACCTTCACTAAACAATGACGAAAACAATGGGCTGACCAGCTCGTTAGCTGACCAGTGGCCCAATTTATCTGAGGGGAGTGAAGGTGTAACCACGGCATGCCCAGGATGACTGTGGAGGTTGTCATGCGCAACACGAAAAACTGAAATTTCTCTCTATGCAGCACCCCTATAGTGACTTCCACCTCTGGTGTCTGGGACAGAGGATGGTTACGCTGCAGGGGTGAATCATCCACTGCCGTAACCGGGAGGGGTGGTTTTACCGGGGTGAGCGGAATACCCAATTTCTTTGCAAATTCGTAATCCATAAAATTAGCCGCTGAGCCTGAATCAATGAAGGCCTCAGAGACTTCAGATTTATCATGCCATGTAATCATACAAGGAAGAAGTAACCACTTATCCTCTAGGGGTAAGAGCTGTATGCCTAGGGTATTACCCCCAACTACTCCTAGGCAGTAGCGTTTCCCGACTTTTTAGGGCAATTTCGCACTCTATGACCCCCCTCTGCACAATACAGACACAATTGCTCAGAAATCCTGCGTCTCCGCTCCACTTGAGACAGTCTTGACTGACCAATCTGCATTGGCTCGGGTGGAGGTGAAACGGGAGGAGATGGAGTCACAGGAGGCGCAGCGTAGGACACCATTTTAACATTGTTCCTACCCCGGGTCTGCCTTTGATAGCGTAATCTACGATCAATCCTGATGGCCGATGAAATGGCCTCATCGACGGTTTTAGGTTCAGGCTGACTTAACATAAGGTCTAAGACCTCATCTGATAATCCTGATAAGAAACAGTCTAAAAGGGCATAGGTGTCCCACCTGGCTGAAACTGGCTACCTCCTAAATTCGGCAGCATACTCCTCGACCGGACTCTTGCCTTGACGCAACAATTTGAGCTTCCGCTCAGAAGTCGAGGCAATGTCTGGATCATCGTAAATTATTGCCATAGCCTTAAAAAATTCATCTACGGAGGTCAAAGCTAAATCTCCGGTGGGCAGACTGTATGCCCAGGTCTGAGAATCGCCTGATAACAAAGATTTAATAAATGTGACCCTTTGGGTCATGGTTCCTGAAGATCTAAGTCTCAACTCAAAGTATGACAACACTCTACTCCTAAAATTTCAAAAGTCAGATCTGTGACCAGAACATTTTTCAGGTACAGGCATATGTATGTCTGAGCTAGGAGGAGATTGCACTTCATCTACAGCCGTCTGGAGGGTTCGTACGGATTCAGAACAGTGTGTCTATTAAAGTCTGATGGCCACCCAGCACTTGGTTGATGTTATCCACCGAAGTGGCAAGTGTGCCCAGATGGCTGTGTGCGTCCATTTGTTTTTTGGGTCTGGCGTTCTGTAACGATCGGTGTAACAGAGAGGATCTGATTACCGGCGATCTGCAGTATCACCGAAAATGCATATATATACCCGATTATAGATGATCTGCAGTATCACCGATAATCAGATATATCTCTAACCTTTGGACACCTGAGTGATATATGAGTGTTTGGTGCAACAGTAATACTTTGAGGAGAGCACCCTACAGTGGGTGCGAGGCAGTAGGAGGTACTGCCCTGAGAACAGATTCCTTCCAAGGCCTGAGGCTCCCCAGGGGGCGGAGCCAGGCTGAGAGTAGAAAGGATCAGAGAGTGAGTGACACCAAAGGTGAAGTGTCACTGACAGGTCTGTGAACTATTTCCCAGCAGGAGAAATAGTTCTCGAGGTCGGACAGGCCAGGTCGGCAACAGACTGACAGATCAAGTACAGAGACAGGAGACAGATGCGGAATCCTAAGACTAGCCGAGTTTGGCAACAGAGTATCAGAATGACAAAGGTACAGAATCAGAGATCAGAAGAATGGTCAGGAAAGCAGAAGGTCATAACAAATAATCAACAATTCCTAGACTAAGGTGTGAGTTCCGTGGTCATCAACAACTTGGAAACTGGTCTAGATAATAACACAGATGATAACAGAATTTCCTAGACTAAGGTGTGAGCTGCGTGGTCATCAACACCTTGGAAACTGGTCTAGATAATAACACAGATGATGTACAGCTACAACATGGGGAGCACCATCCCCTACAAACTCAATATATCACACAATAATTATCGAAAGAAGTAATCGAAACAAGTGGGTGTAAATCTGAACTGTGCATAACGGTCAGAAAATAAGCATCATATACTAGAACCAAAGCAATGACCTCAAAATAACCGCACCAGAACAGACGTTATCAAATACAATAATACATCCTTTATTTGAAATTACAAACATTAAAAACTATTAAAACATGATGGGGGAATATATAAACCCACAATATCGGAGAACTGGCGGACATATAAAGTGCTAATGAAGAATATAATCATTCTCAAACAACCTGTGCATGGCACTAGAAGTGCATAACGCTATAGTAACACATACAATGACATCAGATATATACATGTGCAATAGATGTCCCAAGTCAACGCATGAGACCAGTGAAAGTAGAAAAAAGGAATGGGGTGACAAGGAAGAGGGAAGCAATCCCCTGAGCCGTGTAAATGTGTATTAGAGAACGGCCAAAGGCCAAATAGAAAAGTACACAAAGAAAATAAGTGAATGAGAATGATGAAAGAGGCAGAGCCAAATGCTGAAATAGTGGATGGTGATGGATAAGATCCTACCAGTGTAATGTCTCCACGGGTTCCCACCGCCGCTATCGCGATTCGCCACCTATAGTGTGGCTTTTTCGAAGCTACTGTTTGAGAATGATTATATTCTTCATTAGCACTTTATATGTCCGCCAGTTCTCCGATATTGTGGGTTTATATATTCCCCATCATGTTTTAATAGTTTTTAATGTTTGTAATTTCAAATAAAGGATGTATTATTGTATTTGATAACGTCTGTTCTGGTGCGGTTATTTTGAGGGCATTGCTTTGGTTCTAGTAAATAACACAGATGATAACAGAATTTCCTAGACTAAGGTGTGAGCTCCGTGGTCATCAACACCTTGGAAACTGGTCTAATATAACACAGATACTGACAGGGTCTGAGTGCTACCACGTAGTGATCGCAACGCCAGACACCAGAGAAATGACCAGCACCCAGTATATATACACCAGCGCTCTCCAGCGCCTGCCCTAAGTGCTGGACCAATGAAAACTGAAAGAATTGTCAGCTGACCGGCCTGGTCAGCTGACACCCCTCTGACTGTTATAAATGCTCTGCCTCTCAGCGCGCGCACGTGTCCTTCTGAACCTGTGTGGACTATCAGTCCCAGCCACACCAGACATGTGTTGTAATGCCTCTGCTGTTTTGGATGCGGAATCCGCCGCACCGCTGTCTGAGCGTGCGGCGTTTTCTCTGCGTTCAGCAGTACAGACAGGAGTAGGCCTATGCGTGCAAACCGCCGCGTCGGACACGGAATCTGCCGCCCTGTTCTCTGGGCATGCGGCGGTTTCCCCGCGTTCCGTCAGGCCAGTAAATGCAGGTCCCTGCGCGCAAGCCGCCATGTTGAACGCGGAATCAGCCGCCTTACTCTGAGTACTTGCGGCGGCTTTTCCGCGTTTTCTCACACAGTAATACAGAGAATTGAATTGAAAACATTTGTTAACATACAGCATACAGTTGAGGATAATTCTACATTGCAGTGAGATAGTTAACATGCGTTCCTAGAGTAAGCAAATTTGGAGTAGTTGGAGTAGGTGCAATATCGGCTTATCTCAGAGCAACCACAAACCTATAAGGCTGGTTGATTAGACCAGGCGCCCAGCTGAACTGGACAATTGGAGCGGTGATCAGGCGATCTACCAATTGTTATGATGGACACGTTTTAGCAGGCCGATGTTTACAATCTAATGAGGCTGAAGTGATATTTAAAGGTGATTTGAGTTGTTTTGAACCTTATAACTAATCATACTAGTAGTTTATAGCAACGACAACTAGGTAACAAATAAACAGGTGAACAGGGATTTCTTCCCCGCGTGTTTACATTTTGCCGGCGAGCCGCGATCGGCGGCTCTCCGGCTGTTCACGGAGACACCCTCCGTGAACTGACATGGAAAGGCCGCTCGATCGAGCGTCTATTTCCATGGTAACCCACTTAAGACCTGCTGACACCTATGGGTGTTAGCTGGTCGTTAAGTGGTTAATATCAGATGACATATCTGGGATTTGTGTATATGGTCTATTTCTTTGTAGTCTAAATGTAGGAGTGCCATACGTGGTATAAGGAGAAAATTAGGGGCAATGGTTTGCTTAATATATGATTCTACGGCACACCATAGCAGTTTACTTGAGGGACAGTCCCAAAACATGTGGACTAATGTGCCTACCTGTGTAGCGCATATCCAGCATTTTGGGGATAGGGTGGGGTTGAATTGTGCTATTTTCCTGGGAGTTGGGTACCATCTAGTAATTATCTTAATAAATAGTTCCCAGTGGGTATTGCATTTAGAAAGCTTAGTAACGGATCTAATAGCGGAGACTATTTGTGAGGATAGGTCGTATGACCAAAGTTGTGCATATTTATTAAGAGGAGAAACCGAAGGTGCGATTAGATCGTTGTACCATATTGTTATGTAGCCTTGTATTGCTTTTTTTGTGTTTAGCATAGTTGCAATTCCACTATTCAACTCTGGTATGGAGATTTGCTTAGATCTTAAAAAACTGATTAGTTTATAGCATGCAAATCTTGCCTTGGTGGAAATATTGTATTCAGTTAGTATTTCAGAGAAGGTTTTGATAAGTGAATTTGAATAGAGCTCATTTAAGGTTGAGATCCCAGAATCTTCTACCTCAGCAATATTAATGCCTTGAATTAGGATTTGCATTGTGGATATGTACATTTTGGGTTTGACACAGATCTCATCATGCGGTGGGTGTTTGAGGTAATACTCCCATGCTAGTAATGTGGATTGAATCGTTAGAATGTTTGTTATAGGTGGTCCATGTCCTAGGATTATGCTAGAGAGCACATCTCTCAGTTCATTTTTAAGCAGTTTAGCTTCCATAGATACCCATTTTTTTCCTTCAGAGTTCATCTACCAGGAGTTAACAGGTTCTAAATTGCATGCATAATAATAGGCTTTTATATCAGAGAGGCCAATCCCACCCATTTTCTTTGGCAGGATTAAGATGGAATGTGATATACGAGATTTCTTCCCATTCCAAATAAAGTGATTTATAATTTTTTGGAGGTCTTTAAAGCACGTATTTTTGATAGGTATTGGAATTGTGCGAAATAGGTATAGGATTTTTGGTAATAAAAACATCTTAAAGGCTGATAACTTGCCTGACCATGAGAGATAGAATTTTTTAAAAGTCGAACACTCTTTTTTGACCTTTTCCAATAGAGGTATAAAGTTGTATTATATAGCTTTTTTTTTTTTTTATAACATTGCATCATTCTGTCTAATTTGAAGTTTACAAACCACACTCTTTATTTTAAACAATAAAACAGAACAAAGCTAAATACCCTTTGAACTTCCCTGCAGTAAAAGCTTATCTGAAGCAGTCTCTCACTGTTTCTTCTATATATAGATGCTTCAGAAAACAGGGTCGGAGAGCTCAGAGAAGCTCTTTTGCATAGATAACAACTGATGTTTCTTAACTCTTTGTGTACTGGAAACAATATGAGACTGTATTCTTTGCTACTAGTGTTATATTTCTTAAATGTACTATACATACAATTCATTATCGACATCTGATCAGAGTGGGATCCATTAGTGCCACATACTGCACATTGATTTTTAATAGATTTCATCATGAAATCTATTAAAAATCCATAGTACACTGCTCTCCAAGAGGTGACGACAGGCCATCCAAAGGTGTACTGCTGCCCAGTGTGAGTTTTACATGGGGCTCCCCAAGGACTCTACACATAATAATTCATATGGCGCTCCAAAACCTGCCAAGGAGAACACAGTGTCAGAGGTGCAAGTAGGGGATGGGAAACAGCTTGTTAATGATAATTATCATTCAAAGCATTTATAGAAGTGATCATTACAAGGACAGGACCAATAAAAAGCAAATACTGCGGTTGAGGGAGTGCCTATGGGGCCCCTCCGGCCCAAGGGCCCCGATGCGGTCGCTACCTCTGCAACCCCTAATGCTACACCACTGCTACTGCCCTGGGGCCCCTGAAGTATTAGCACAGCAGTGTACAATTCACAATCATCTGTCCAGCTAGTGCTGCTACCTTTGTACTTCCATCACCACTAAGGTGACTGCACTCAGTGATCCGGCTGTGTTATGTGAGTACATCCATGCTGCCTGATAATGGAGTACCTGCACCGGGAGATCACAGAAGCACACAGGAGGAAGTGTGCTGGCCATACAGGTGATTGAGGCAGGGAACACACTTGACTGTTTTCGTACGCGTTTTCTGCACAGAAAAACTGAGAACTCATGTTAATTAATTGGCTAGTACACACTTAATATTTTGTTCGCGCACAGAAAAAAACTGACATTCTGCATCATGACTCTGCACATTTTGCATCAATTACATCAGCTGCTATGAAAAAACGTACGCGTTTTTCTGCATAGAGACACACTTGGTGTGCAGAAAAAGTATGCAGGAAAACGCGTGCAGAAAACTGTAAGACAAGTGTGTTCCCTGCCTGAGCGCGCCCTCTGCTGCAATAATACTCTGCAGGTGCCCCGGGGGAGCTATATATGGCTGGGGAGAGACCTGGAGGGGAGGCTCACCAGCTCTAGGCCCCTGGCATAGATATTTTTGCACCCCCACTGTGCCCCCTTTCTATCATCAATTCAACCCCCCTCCCCCATTTGATCTGTAATGTTGATCGTTTACAGCCCAAAATCAATCAAAATGACAAGTTGGGTGGCGTGTTGGAGCATCGATCTTTAAAAGTGATCACAGTTATAGAATTTGCTTTGGTAAATTGCCTAGTGTATGACTTCCTTTACTTGTGGTGGGGTATCCAATGTTCCGAACTGCAACTGCAGTGGAGACATATTCTGTAATGGTCCCAGTATGAGAAAAGTGTAATTACAATATTCTTTAACTGTCTTTCCTCCCTTATCAGCTTTTGTTTTGCATTGGGAAGAGAATTGAACTGTGTGTATGCATGTGACAAGCCTACGGACACTAATGTAACAAGTTCAAATTCATCAGGAAACGGAATTTGATTGGTTGCTGTGGCTTACTTCACCTCATACTGCACTGTGGAGAAAGCCTGATAAAGGCGGCACACAGAAGAAAGTATAGCAGAATGTGTCGGAAATAAAATGTAAATCCTCTTAATAAATGCCTGTGAGCAAACCCAGAGCTATTAGCTGTGTAAACTCTCTTATGAGATTTGCAGTGCAGACCGGATGCAGCAGTATGACCAGGGGGAGTGATAAGTGCCACATCATCACCTGTCAGCTCTTTCTATGCACCTGGCAGGAAATGAACATTTGACACTTCTTATAAAGGCCTTACACATATTAGCTGAGATGAATCTTCTGGGAAGAGGCTGAACAGCTAAACTTTCCACGTTATCTGTTATGATGTACAGGATTTTTTAAACAAGTAATTCTTTCCCTTTAGCTATGCTTTAATTCATATGCAATAACTGCAAACATTAGGGATTTAAAAGAATAACACTTCAAAACAAGAAATGCTACAGTAAACCTGATGCTTCCTTCACCAAAGCGAAGGAAATGTGTGCACTATATAGGTTTGCTTCTTATTTTATTACCTGAAGCAGCGGAATAGTGTTTTGCTTAACCACTTTACGGATTTCTCTGTCCCTTTTTCCACCCTTATAAAACCAAGGGATGGAGAAATACGTACCTCCCGTGCTACCGCCGCTGTCCGCGCTCCCGCCGCTCGTGCGCGCGCTACCTCCGCTCGTGCACGCCACCGCGCACTCACCTGGAGATCAATGAACAGGAAAATCCATTCCCGTTCGTTGATCTAAGCCCCCAAAATGATCTGCTGCTTCTATGAGAAACACCGAGATCATTGTGATTTTCCCAGCCTCATAGTGCTTCCTGTAAGTGTCCTTACGGACGCTTACAGGTCGCATGAACAAAACATCACTGTGGCCATCTTGTGGCCACATAGTAAAACTACACCCTAAAGCATTTTACATATACAAATACATTAGTTTTACATAATAAATTAACTCATTACCATCCACACTCCCCAATTTTTTATGTTTTTTTTGTAATTGAAAAAAAAAAAAAACAATAAAAAAAAAACATAAACAGTTACCTTAGGGACTGAACTTTTTAAATATTTATGTCAAGAGGGTATAACAATGTTACTTTATAAACTATGGGCTTGTAATTAGGGATGGATGCAAAACTGAAAAAAATGCACCTTTATTTCCAAATAAAATATTGGTGCCAAACATTGTGATAGGGACATAATTTAAATGGTTTTATAACCGGGACAAATGGGCAAATACATTTCATGGGTTTTAATTACAGTAGCATGCATTATTTAAAAACTATAATGGTCGAAAACTGAAAAATAATATTTTTTCCCACATTTTTTCCTATTTTCCCATTAAAACACATTTAGAATAAAATAATTCTTGGCATCATGTCCCACCTAAAGAAAGCCTAATTGGTGGTGAAAAAAACAAGATATAGTTCATTTCATTGCGATAAGTAATAATAAAGTTATAGACGAATGAATGGAAGGAACGCTGAAAGGTAAAAATTGCTCTGGTGTTCAAGGGGTAAAACCCCTCAGTGGTGAAGTGGTTAAAGAGAACCCGAGGTGGGTTTGAAGAATATTATCTGCATACAGAGGCTGGATCTGCCTATACAGCCCAGCCTCTGTTGCTATCCCAAACCCCCCTAAGGTCCCCCTGCACTCTGCAATCCCTCATAAATCACAGCCACGCTGCTGACAAACAGCTTGTCAGAGCTGGCTGTGTTTATCTCTATAGTGTTAGTCTGCTGCTCTCCCCGCCTCCTGCAGAACTCCAGTCCCCTCCTGCATCCCTTTCCTCCCTGCTGATTGGAGGGAAGGGACGGGGGCAGGGACCGGAGCTATGCAGGAGGCGGGGGAGCAGCTGAGACTGACACTACAGATGTAAACACAGCCTCACAGCACGGCTGGGATTTATGAGGGATTGCAGAGTGCAGGGGGACCTTAGTGGGGTTTGGGATAGCAACAGAGGCTGGGCTGTATAGGCAGATCCAGCCTTTGTATGCAGATAACATTATTTAAACACACCTCGGGTTCTCTTTAAGGTTGCCACCTTTGATGATGGAGACCAGGGCCCTAAGTTTTCTCATGTAGGTGATATTTTCACACCTTATAAAGAAAATTCCTTTTAAAGAAAATCGGTATAAAGAAAAACATCCCTAGCGGGTTACTTATCTCAGGAGGGGGAAGCCTCTGGATCCTAATGAGGCTTCTCCTATCCTGCTCCGCCCCTCGGTTCCAGCGCTGGCAGCCCCCGAACACTGTTAAGGTAAATATTTATCTGCTTTAATCCAGAGCACGTGCTATAGGGGCTTTCCGATCGGGCTCAGGCGGAAATAGCCGAGGGCCTTGAGCCTGGCAGTAGGGTGGACCTAATTGGGCTCAGCTATTTCCGCCTGAGCCCGATGAAAAGCTGCTACTGCACCTGCACTGGAGCCGGGGAAGCAGGACAGGCGCTGGACTTTTTTGCTGCCTGAGGCAAACTTGTGAGGATGTGCCCTCCCCTCCTGATTTTGCAAATGTTAACCTTTTTTTTTTACCAAGTCAGTCAGATTTTATTATTATCATTATTATTATTGAATAATTTTAGATAGCTCAAATCCCATGACCCTATGCCATCTACACCATTGGGACTGGGCGGGCGCTCCTATTGAAGTAAGAGGGACAATTATCCCAGGGCCCGAGCGCTGTGGGGCCCCTGAGCTCTGCTGCTTTCCTTCCTCAACTTTCCCCTGCTTCAAGAATGTTGTCTCCAGGGCCCCTGCAGTGTTGTGAGCAATATCATCTCACTTGTAGAGATGGCCCGAACGGTTCGCCCGGTGGGTAGTTCACACGGATATGAGCTACCCGCACCCACGAGGGGTAACGTGTTCGACCTGCCTCCTATACCACATCATTGGGCTAAACTTTGACCCTCTTCATCACAGTCAGCAGACACATAGCAGCCAATCAGGCTGCACTTACCCACGGACCCCTCCCCCTATAAAAATGCTGCAGCGTCTGCCATGTTCTCACTCTGCTGATCTTGCTATAGTGAGAGGAAGGGAGCGACATTTGGAGATAGGGAAAGCGTTAGTTAGGCTGCTGTTAGCCTGCTCCTCGCTCAGTGTTGTTGCTAAAGGCACCCCACAAAAAGCTCTTTTGAGAGCTAATATTCTTCTGATCTGTTTTTTTTTTTTTTTGTGTGACCCACTGGCAGGCATAGATACAGCCCTGTTGCAGCTGGGCCTAGTTGCTAACTGCACTGTGCCAACCAGGCCCAGCACACTCTGTATTACCATTGCACATCTTTTCACTGCATTTGTGATTTAACTTGCTAAAGCATAGCTGTCTTTGTGGGTGACACTGCATAGATAGAGCCCACAGACAGTTACCAGGCCAGCTTGGATTTGGCAGCACACTGTATTATCACCATACCATATGGGCTGGAAAAACAACATTGCCTGCACTATCCAGCATGGCCATCACTACACAAACAGCTGTTTGTGGTGCTTTACACAGTGAGTTTGGTCTGTCAGAGTAAAGCAGTACACTACTTACACTACCTTATCCATGTCTATACACGACACACACAAGCAATAGAACACAGCAATACATGCATGCAGCTACATTTGAGTCGTCAGCAGGTGCTCGTCAGCCAATCAGGATGCACTGTCATACACCCTTTACCTGCCATACCACATCTAGCAGCCATTAGCATTCAGGTGGGAGGCTTCAGTTGGACGCAAATCGCAAGATTGCGTCGCTAGCAGGACCGCCCCGTGCAGGCATCCCTCCCACAGGGGTCCCTCCCTAACCGCTCACCTGTCCGCCATGTCCTAGAGCTGAAGAAAAACGTTTAAAAACACACGATTGGTTCGCACGATGGCCAGGGGCCCCGGACCTCTCTCACTGGCCGGGGCCCCAAGGCCAATGCGCGATACCTGGAGGGGAGTGCAGGTGGGCCTGGACCTCTCACACCCAGGCTCTGGACCTCTCACATCCAGAAAACCCACCAACACTGCCTCCATACTGAATGCTAAATTCGACACACACAAGCAATAGAACACAGCAATACATGCATGCAGCTACATTTGAGTCGTCAGCAGGTGCTCGTCAGCCAATCAGGATGCACTGTCATACACCCTTTACCTGCCATACCACATCTAGCAGCCATTAGCATTCAGGTGGGAGGCTTCAGTTGGACGCAAATCGCAAGATTGCGTCGCTAGCAGGACCGCCCCGTGCAGGCATCCCTCCCACAGGGGTCCCTCCCTAACCGCTCACCTGTCCGCCATGTCCTAGAGCTGAAGAAAAACGTTTAAAAACACACGATTGGTTCGCACGATGGCCAGGGGCCCCGGACCTCTCTCACTGGCCGGGGCCCCAAGGCCAATGCGCGATACCTGGAGGGGAGTGCAGGTGGGCCTGGACCTCTCACACCCAGGCTCTGGACCTCTCACATCCAGAAAACCCACCAACACTGCCTCCATACTGAATGCTAAATTCGACACACACAAGCAATAGAACACAGCAATACATGCATGCAGCTACATTTGAGTCGTCAGCAGGTGCTCGTCAGCCAATCAGGATGCACTGTCATACACCCTTTACCTGCCATACCACATCTAGCAGCCATTAGCATTCAGGTGGGAGGCTTCAGTTGGACGCAAATCGCAAGATTGCGTCGCTAGCAGGACCGCCCCATGGCGGACAGGTGAGCGGTTAGGGAGGGACCCCTGTGGGAGGGATGCCTGCACGGGGCGGTCCTGCTAGCGACGCAATCTTGCGATTTGCGTCCAACTGAAGCCTCCCACCTGAATGCTAATGGCTGCTAGATGTGGTATGGCAGGTAAAGGGTGTATGACAGTGCATCCTGATTGGCTGACGAGCACCTGCTGACGACTCAAATGTAGCTGCATGCATGCATTGCTGTGTTCTATTGCTTGTGTGTGTCGAATTTAGCATTCAGTATGGAGGCAGTGTTGGTGGGTTTTCTGGATGTGAGAGGTCCAGAGCCTGGGTGTGAGAGGTCCAGGCCCACCTGCACTCCCCTCCAGGTATCGCGCATTGGCCTTGGGGCCCCGGCCAGTGAGAGAGGTCCGGGGCCCCTGGCCATCGTGCGAACCAATCGTGTGTTTTTAAACGTTTTTCTTCAGCTCTAGGACATGGCGGACAGGTGAGCGGTTAGGGAGGGACCCCTGTGGGAGGGATGCCTGCACGGGGCGGTCCTGCTAGCGACGCAATCTTGCGATTTGCGTCCAACTGAAGCCTCCCACCTGAATGCTAATGGCTGCTAGATGTGGTATGGCAGGTAAAGGGTGTATGACAGTGCATCCTGATTGGCTGACGAGCACCTGCTGACGACTCAAATGTAGCTGCATGCATGTATTGCTGTGTTCTATTGCTTGTGTGTGTCGAATTTAGCATTCAGTATGGAGGCAGTGTTGGTGGGTTTTCTGGATGTGAGAGGTCCAGAGCCTGGGTGTGAGAGGTCCAGGCCCACCTGCACTCCCCTCCAGGTATCGCGCATTGGCCTTGGGGCCCCGGCCAGTGAGAGAGGTCCGGGGCCCCTGGCCATCGTGCGAACCAATCGTGTGTTTTTAAACGTTTTTCTTCAGCTCTAGGACATGGCGGACAGGTGAGCGGTTAGGGAGGGACCCCTGTGGGAGGGATGCCTGCACGGGGCGGTCCTGCTAGCGACGCAATCTTGCGATTTGCGTCCAACTGAAGCCTCCCACCTGAATGCTAATGGCTGCTAGATGTGGTATGGCAGGTAAAGGGTGTATGACAGTGCATCCTGATTGGCTGACGAGCACCTGCTGACGACTCAAATGTAGCTGCATGCATGTATTGCTGTGTTCTATTGCTTGTGTGTGTCGAATTTAGCATTCAGTATGGAGGCAGTGTTGGTGGGTTTTCTGGATGTGAGAGGTCCAGAGCCTGGGTGTGAGAGGTCCAGGCCCACCTGCACTCCCCTCCAGGTATCGCGCATTGGCCTTGGGGCCCCGGCCAGTGAGAGAGGTCCGGGGCCCCTGGCCATCGTGCGAACCAATCGTGTGTTTTTAAACGTTTTTCTTCAGCTCTAGGACATGGCGGACAGGTGAGCGGTTAGGGAGGGACCCCTGTGGGAGGGATGCCTGCACGGGGCGGTCCTGCTAGCGACGCAATCTTGCGATTTGCGTCCAACTGAAGCCTCCCACCTGAATGCTAATGGCTGCTAGATGTGGTATGGCAGGTAAAGGGTGTATGACAGTGCATCCTGATTGGCTGACGAGCACCTGCTGACGACTCAAATGTAGCTGCATGCATGTATTGCTGTGTTCTATTGCTTGTGTGTGTCGAATTTAGCATTCAGTATGGAGGCAGTGTTGGTGGGTTTTCTGGATGTGAGAGGTCCAGAGCCTGGGTGTGAGAGGTCCAGGCCCACCTGCACTCCCCTCCAGGTATCGCGCATTGGCCTTGGGGCCCCGGCCAGTGAGAGAGGTCCGGGGCCCCTGGCCATCGTGCGAACCAATCGTGTGTTTTTAAACGTTTTTCTTCAGCTCTAGGACATGGCGGACAGGTGAGCGGTTAGGGAGGGACCCCTGTGGGAGGGATGCCTGCACGGGGCGGTCCTGCTAGCGACGCAATCTTGCGATTTGCGTCCAACTGAAGCCTCCCACTTGAATGCTAATGGCTGCTAGATGTGGTATGGCAGGTAAAGGGTGTATGACAGTGCATCCTGATTGGCTGACGAGCACCTGCTGACGACTCAAATGTAGCTGCATGCATGTATTGCTGTGTTCTATTGCTTGTGTGTGTCGAATTTCGCATTCAGTATGGAGGCAGTGTTGGTGGGTTTTCTGGATGTGAGAGGTCCAGAGCCTGGGTGTGAGAGGTCCAGGCCCACCTGCACTCCCCTCCAGGTATTGCGCATTGGCCTTGGGGCCCCGGCCAGTGAGAGAGGTCCGGGGCCCCTGGCCATCGTGCGAACCAATCGTGTGTTTTTTAACCATGTCTATACACGCAAGATGTTTTAAAGCACTTTATGCCTTCAAATTAGGAATGCCCTTTATGGATTATAACCCTGCTATGCGTCAAATCCGTAATTTTCGGAGGGACTTTTGGCATGTATCCCACTCAGCCATGCCCCCCTCCAGGTGTTAGACCCCTTGAAACATCTTTTCTATCACTTTTGTGGCCAGAAACAGTGTGTTTAGTTTTTAAAGTTTGCCTGCCCATTGAAGTCTATTCGTGGTTCGCCCAAGTTCGCCAGTCCACAGACTTTTGCGGAAGTTTGCGTCCTCGGTATGCGGACCTAAAATCTGAGGTTCGAGCCAAATCTACTCACATGTCCCGGCGCTGGTGCGTACGTGCTCCTGACTTCCTCTATCCAGGCTGACTGCCTCTTCTTAGTGACCCGGCACGTGTTATTGAGTAATAAGGATGGAAGAGGGGGCGGTGGCAGCCGGGTTGGAAGCCAGGGGGAAGCAGGGGTTCTCCAGGTTAATTTTGCCCCAGGGCCCCAGTATTGTTTCAACCGGCTCTGCATTGGTAGAAAGTAAAATTCAGGAGTTCAACTCACAGTGATTCTTGTTAATTGCCATTTAGCACAATTTTGCAATAAAGATACCCACAGACAATGTGGCATGTCTATCAAGCTTAACCCAGGGGAATTATACAAAAAAAAAAAAGAATTAGTGAAACTTAAAATTAACATACAAATACAAGTACATATCTATGGGCTGCATAAGTCTCTACAACTAGCTGCAATTTCACATGTTCAGATTTGCAGCCAGTCTAACGATTGAAAAAACAGACCGCATGGGCCCTAACCCCACACTCACGTGTGAGCGTAAAAAAAACAAAAAGTAAGTCTGATTTGGGCATATTTGCTTATTCTTAGTAAGAGAGGTTTTCTTTCTAAGGGTGATTTTGGGCAATAAAGTGTGTATTAGATGATCTTTGTCCCATTGACTTCTACACATGAAAGAGGCTAATCATGGCATGCCCTACTTTTTGCAAACACTTAAAAGATCACAAGTGTCAGCAAACGATTTTTGAAAGCAAAACATCCCTTTCGTTTAAAAATTGATTTGGCACACATTTTCCACCCACCTCTACCATAATATCATCTGCTCTTATGGGTAAGCATAATGACAACTCCACTAATAGCAGGTGTATTGAGTTACACTATTAGAATAATCATTTTGAGAAAAAGTGATTGTAACAGCACTAATGTATTAAATATTTGTAAAGTATTGCTTTGGGGTCTCATTGCTAAAATACTCAATGTTACATAAGCAAACTGAGAATAACTGCCATGGAAAGGAGAGAAAGGGCTGTGGGATATAGAACATGCCTATTACATATTTATTTACAGTAGGATCTTGTTATAGTAAACTCTGATATAGTAAACCTCTGGATAAAGTAAACTTTGTCCTCAGGTCCCAGCAAATGTGCCTGTAGAAATATGCAATGCATGATCAATTCTCATACAGTAAACTTCTGATATAGTAAACTACGTTTCCTGGTCGCTTGGAGTGTACTATAAAGGGATTCTACTGTATTGCATAGTTTTTACATCAGACTCTGTAAATGAGAATATTGTCATGGTAAAGCAGCTGGTATCACTGGGAAAGCTCAGATCCTTCTACTGGTGAAGCATTCATTATTATGCACCAACATCTTCCATGGTGATACACAATAAACAGTTCAGACAGTTGCATGGACAATAAGGGTACATAGACAATTACACAGCAATAGATCAGTGGTTATGTTTTTAGAATATTTTAAATTAATACATTTTTATACAAATAAATACAAACTGCCAGCACAATTTTGAGGGCCGGTTCTAGCTACAATGGGGCCCTGGGGCAAAGGCAACCGGAGGGGGGGCTCCTGACATCCCCTCCCAACCAAATCATCTCCAGGGCCCCTGAGTCAAGCCAGGCCAGATAGAACCCCCCCCCCCCCGGCCACACAATATCAATAGGTGTCCATCATATGTACCCTAAAAAGCATTTTTGGGGTTCACATTATTTACCTCCTCCTTTTCCTATATGGAGTAAACACACAGCATTCCTGCTGTCATGTGTCACCATAACTGGAGTGGAGAAAGTGCCCATTGGGGTCCAGTACTGGCTCTGGGGCCCTGGGGCAATTGCCCCCTTTGCCTCTATGGTAGTGCCGGCCCTGACAGTTTCATCAGTGTTTAACCACTTGAGGACCCACCCTTTACCCCCCCTTAAGGACCAGCGCTGTTGTAGCTGATCTGTGCTGGGTGGGCTCTGCAGCCCCCAGCAGAGATCAGCGTGCAGGCAGAGCGACCAGATCGCCCCCCTTTTTTCCCCACTAGGGGGATGATGTGCTGGGGGGGTCTGATCACTCCTGCCTGCCGGGTGTTGCGGGGGGGGGGCACCTCAAAGCCCCCCTCTGCGGCGAAATCCTCCCCCTCCCTTTCCTACCTGGCCCCCCCTGGAGATCCGGGCTGCACAGGACGCTATCCGTCCTGTGCAGCCAGTGACGGGACGTCCCCTGTCACATGGCGGCGATCCCCGGCCGCTGATTGGCGCAGCAGCGCCGTACAAATGTAAACAAAGCGGATTATTTCCGCTTGTGTTTACATTTAGCCTGCGAGCCGCCATCGGCGGCCCGCAGGCTATTCACGGAGCCCCCCGCCGTGAATTGACAGGAAGCAGCCGCTCGCGCGAGCGGCTGCTTCCTGATTAATCAGCCTGCAGCTGGCGACGCAATACTGCGTCGCTGGTCCTGCAGCTGCCACTTTGCCGACGCGCGTTATGAGTGCGCGGTCGGCAAGTGGTTAAAGAGGAACTTAATAAAAAGATTGTAGTTTGGAAACAAAAAAAAATATCAAGACATTGCAAAGTTACAAGTTAATTAAAATAGAATATAGATAAAAAAATAATTAATACTCAATGTGTAATTTGTTCAAGTTATTTGATCTTCCATGAGCCTGCAGGTCAGCATCTCTATGTTTATGCATGAAATTATGAATTTGCCAGGAATTTCACATTATGATTTTGCTTTGTAATTGCAAATTTTGATGTGAAATTACAACTATGTGATATCTGAGCTCAACATTAGCTGTGAAGTGAGAGTCCACTCACTATGCCACTGTGCTACCCTATTAATAAATATGAAAGCATCATCGAATTGCTATGCAATTCTCCATTGAGGCACCTTACAAGCAAAAACATTGATAACTAGACTGTGTACACTGAGCTGTCAGTATTTCCTCCAATTTCTCTGCTCATATCTCAGAACAGTCAGAAGTTCAGCACATCCTTAGAGTTGATCTAAATGAACTTGAGTTAAATTATTGCATTAAAGGTACACTGTCCGAACGGGAATAATAGGAGAATTGCATTAGCGTTCACCTTAAAGCCCATCTTACTAATGGGAATGGGAAAACGAATAAATCAGTGCTTATGCTCATAAAATAAAAGACACTTTTGTGAGCAATGCCAAACCTGTTTTATGGTTTCCTGTTCAGATGATGTCTGACTGAGGATGAACATTGGCGTTTGTAAGCCATTAAATCATAGCACAATGGTTGTAGTAATTTATGGGCATTAAACCAATTGTTTAAGTAAACGAGTCCCTTCACAGCAGTCAAATAAAAATTAAAAAAACGCAGATCAGCCTACAGTAAAGTCACAGTCATAACAATGTTTAATGTCTTATCTTTTAAAAAAAAAAGACTTTAGGCCTGATTTATTAATGCGATCCAACATCTGGATTAAATCGCACCTGCCATAAATAATGCATATGAGTGCTCAGATCTATGGTGTCACACTGTGGTTTTACGCCCTTTTGACATGCAATTGCTAGGGCATAATATGTTCCTGCTGATGGATGCAATATTTGCAACAGATTGGAGGCAATGCTGCTTTAGAAACATGGGATTTGTCTAAAAGAAATATTAAGACATCAGTGAAATCTCAAATTATTTTACTTATAATACCTATTTTTTTATCATTCTTTCAATTTTATTGAAAGATAAAGACTTGGCACAATTTTCTCCCATTGGGAATGTTGCGGGAGCTACTGACCAGCATCTAGACTGCCACTATTGAATCTATCTGCTCCTCCGTCATTTTCTGGTACGCAATGACAGGAACAAACTTCAGAGAGTAATCAATGCTGAGGAGAGGATCATTGGGTCACCCCTGCCACCACTGGACCTACTCCACACATCTAGTCTGAGGTCCAGGGGCAGCAGGATAACAGTAGACCCTTCCAACCCCAGCAGTTGCTACTTTGATCTTTTCCCCTCAGGTTGCCGCTACAGGACCATTCCCAGCAAAATCTCCAGGCACAGGAACATCTTCTTCCCCCAAGCAGTCCTCCGCCTCAAGCCCCTTCCCGAACAAAACTTGATAATTGTTGTACTTGGCAAATCAAGTTGATTCTGAAACAAAATGTGCATTCCTGATTTTAACCTCTTGAGGACCGCGGTATTAAACCCCCCTAGTGACCAGGCCATTTTTTGTTAATAGGGCCACTGCAACTTTAAGGCCAAGCTGCAGGGCCGCACAGCACACAAGTGATCCACCCCACCTTTTCACCCCACCAACAGGAAGTCTGATCATCTGATCATCCCCTCCAGTTTTTATTTTATTTTTTATAAATATTATTATTATTTTTTTTTTAAATGTGCATTTCTTTTTCTTTTTGAATACCCCGCCCACCCTCCCCCCACTGGCCAATCATTGTGATCAGCTGTCATAGGCTTCAGCCTACGATAGCGGATCACCGCCGACACTCTGGAGGGGACAGCCGTGTCACATGGCTGTCCCCAGAACAGCGCTGCCTTAGATCGCAGCGCTGTACTGCTCTAATAGACAGCGGTTTCGCCGTCTAACAGTCTCCGAGTGGCGATCACCGCACGGAGACTGAAGGTGGGGTGGAGCTCCACCCCCCAAGCAGGAGATGTGCGCAAAGCGTGCGCGCGATCTCCTGCTAGCCCCATAGAAGACCGTTCATGCCAATTAGCGTGGTGCGGTCCTGGGGCTGCCGCACTGCTCACGCCAATTGGCGTGGAGCAGTCGGCAAGTAGTTAAAAGTGTATATTTTTTAACATTCAGCATTGTAATACTTGTCTAATTTTTATATTCTTCACCTTCTTTTATTAACCATTTCAGCCCGCGGGTATTTTTCACCTTATACAACAGAGCAATTTTCACCTCCCATTCATTTGCTAATAACTTTATCACTAATTATCACAATGAATTGAAAATTAAAAATTTTATTTAGGTAATTTTTGGTGTGGGAAAGAAACAGTTAATTTTAAATGTAATAATGTGTGTTTATTATATTGTAAAATGTATGTAGATGTAGTTTTAGTATTTGGCCACAAGATGGCCTCAGATTTTTTTTCGGTTCTTCTTGCTTCCAGGAAGCTGGAAGAGAACGGGAAACTTTTTTTTTTTTCAGAAAGACCGCGGTCTCTGAAAAGAGACCGTCGTTTTTTTTTTTCTGCTGGAGACTTAGATCAATGAACGGGAACCATATTCCCATTCATTGATCTCCAGGCTACCGGGGGCGTCATGGGAGTGTGCGGGCGTGCGTGGGAGCGCTCCGAAGTGCGCATCAGCAGGAGAGCAGCCATCTGGACGTGATCCTCATAAATGGTTAATCTGTATTTTTCTCTTCTATGGTTTATCTGTACTATTCTTTTTCAATTCCCTTCACAACTGCAAGAACACCATCTGTTCTCAAGGAAAATATGTTTTTATTTCATTTAACTCTTTATGGAATTGGGAAAGGTGTGCAACATGGTAGTGACCTAGAGTAGAATGCAATAAACTATTCAGGATACCCACTTTTATGGTAATTTTCCTGGTCCCAGCATCAGAAACACCCCCTATACTTATACATTGCTGTATATTCAATGTAGCTCTGCCTTTCCAGTGATATTTAGCCTAGGCTTATTAGCCCCCCCCCCCCCCCCCAAAGCATTATGGGAGACTAGGTATATTTTGTACTGGCTTACTGAACACTCAGTAACCAAACATTCTGCAGAGATTACCTGACAGGACTAACATACATTTCAATATGTAAAATAAAAACCTTTTACAATGGGCAAAAACTGACTAAATAATTTCTAAATGAGTAATGTAAAAAAAAAAAAAAAAATAAGCAATGTTATTCATTACCTTATTTTCACTACAGTTCATCATTAATGTTAGTTAATCAGTGACATTCAAGAATAGTAAATACTTCCAACAAAATGGGGGAGAGGAGGGTAAACATAGCCTCACTGAGTCCATAGAAAATAGCATTGCTGGAATGCCAGAATCTAAAAACAAAACGGTTAAAATTAATATGTAATTGCAGGCACTAGTGAGAAGAATGGGGTCCAAACAATGCCGTGTAACCAGAGCTTTCCAATGATTTGTTGCCGTTTTAATATACCACATTGTTCTTCTATGAAAAAAAACACCAAATGTACTATAAGTACTCGACGGCAGCTGAATCGATGAGACTATTGTTTTCAGGCTGATTGTGTAAACTGCCTTGGAGTCATTTTTGTCATCTCCAGTTCTAATAGCGGATTGCAGTGAATTTTCGCTAAATATTAGAGGGAATTTAATATTTTCATTTTTTATTGTGTTCTCTGAAGAATAAATGTGAGAGACCTTAATACACTTACTGAGAATAACATGAGCGTTACAGATCTCCTTCTAAAAGGCCTATGATGACTGGCTGTACAGCTTGCTAGGTGACTAGAATTATTTCTACTATTTCTACTAGTACAACACTTAAAAAAAAAATATCCTTAAGAAGCACCAAACCAGAGAAGATAATGTTAAAAATAATGACTTTATTAATTGATTCAAAACATCTAAAAACAAATTGGGGTAGGGGGTGGAGTCAGTAACAATAATCATCAAGTAGGTCTATAAAATTGACCAATTTAGAGAAATACGCCTCCCTGTTACGAAACAAGTGCTAGGCCTCAGCCACGACCACCCTGCCCACGCAACGCATGCATGACTGTGATCTGTGCACATTCGCAACTTATGTGTGAACGCCCATGACTCGCATGCGCACAGTCATGGCACATGCACACGTATAGGAAACGCAACCACACGTCCAGGCTTGCCCATCCCCCCCTCTGTTCGAAGTCCTTCCATGTGACACACAAGACGCACAGACACAGGAGGACGCAGGACAGGGAGATTATTATATAGGATAAGTGTAACGATATGTGTCAGCAAATAACAGAGTTCTGATTATTAGGTGATCTGCAGTATCACCTATAATACAGATATATACCTGATTATATGGTGATCTGCAGAATCACCAATAATGCAAGTATACCAGACAGCTAATGTGATAGCTACTAGCAAAGTATAGTGCTTGGTGCAACAGTAGTACTGATAGGTTAGCAATACCTCACCAGAGGAGCTGGTGGGTCCTAACAGTACAGAGCCCCTCACCAGAGTCAGGGCCCTCTGGTGGGAGTAGAGTGGTTAGACTAATCGGGTTGGCAACAGACAGACAGATACAGTACAAAATCGGAAGGCTAAGACAAGAAGGTTTTAACAGGCAGAGTCGGCAGCAAGATCAGATGCTCAGAAGTACAGAATCACTGAGCGGAAGAATAGTCAGAACGAGCCAGAGTCATACACAGATAATATACAGTCTATCAATTTAGATATTAAGCTATCAAAAGGTCTAAGCGCTAACACGAAGTATTCGCAACAGCAGACAGGTTGCGAGTGATTCGGCAAGGCTTACGAAGCAGAGGAGACCCCTCCGGCACGCCCACTCCCATCAACCAATGAGGAGCGGCGAGCATCTCCTCTGATGTCAGCTGACCGGCCGGTCAGCTGACGCGCCTCCTCCCTGCATAAAGGTCCTGTCTGTGCGCACGCGCACGCGACAATGCAAGCCTATGTGCGGCTGACAAACCCGTCCTCGGCGTGCTAGACGCCCGAGGCACGGATAGATCGCTAGGCAGGGAGATGGAGGCAGCTGCGGTGGTATCGCTGTTCACCGCAGCTGTCTCTTCCATGTTTGTTACAATAAGGTTACATGACCAGAGGCTTCCTACGTCCTCCTTGAGACCTCTATAATCCAGTGCTGGGACCTTCTGGAGCCTGATTAGCTCTGTGCTCCTGCGAATGCACAAGGCACTAGTGTGGCTGCACTTATTCATGGATGGGAGTGCGGCTGTGTACTCTCTTCAACAAGCCCTTGTGGAATAGGTTTGGAAGGGTCTCGACCAGGGATAGTCGTAGTCAGCCAACTTCGCTACGCTGGAACTACGCGTAGTTTTACGCAATTACGCTTCACCAAACTACGGCTTCAAAATCAAATATTTGCTTCGTATGCATTTCGTAGACTACGCGTTAAAATACGCAATTACGCATAGTAATGCCATTAGGCATAAAAATGTACGCATGAATTCCTCTGTAAAATGCTTGTACCAGTAACTTTTCTATGCGTACATTCCCCTTTCCAATGCGTAATTTTGCATGCATACAATCGTACGCGTAAAAATAGACGCAAATAACACATTCGTAGTGTACTTCGCAATACACATGAGAACTACACATAGGGGCGTAAACTATGCGTAACGGTACTTCGCTACGCGTAAATTCGTAAGCGTAGTTTTGAGACTTCGCCTACGAACTACGATGCGTAGATGCGAACTACGATGCGAAAATTCACACTGGCATAGTTTCTGCTCATCCCTGGTCTCGACTGGATCGGGGAGGTCAGAGGGATGGGAGAAGCCTGGATTATACAAAGGCTTCCCTCTACTGAGTTAAGTACCCATTTAGGGCACTTTTTTCCTCCTTCAGGTACCCAAAGCAGCCAACAAGCAAGAAAATACTCAGAATTCAAAACTTCAACTACTTTTTGGTACTTTTTCAATTGCAGAGTGCTGCAAAGTTATCTTAAACAGAAGATTAAAAATTATCTCCTAGGAGAAAACTTAGAAGAAAAATTCAGTTGAATAAGGGCCACTGGGCCAAATGCAGTTCTATTTGGCCCATAAACAATTAAAATTTTCTCCTCAGTTTTCTCATAGGTGTTATTTTAATACCTTATAAATAAAATGCATTTCAAGCCATCAGCAAGCAATAAAATATTTTTATAAAATAATTTTGTCAGTACTTCTTCACCTACTTTTTAGTACTTTTTTAGTGCTGAGAGGTTATTTTAAACAGAAGATGAAACGTTATCTCCTAGGATAAAACTAAATTGAAAATGGGCCACTTGGCCAAATGTAATTATTTTTTTTACTGCCAAGTTTTTTCCTAGGTGATATTTTCACACTTTATAAATAAAATGTGTTTTAAGCCACCAATCAAGAAAATACTATAGAATAATTTTGACAGTACTTCTTCACCTACCTTTTTGTACCTTTTTAATTGCAGAGTGCTGAAAAGTTATTTTAAACAGAAGATGAAAAATTATCTCCAAGTAGAAAACTTAGGAGAAAAAAATGAATTGAGTAAGGGCTATTTTGTTGTTTACTGTTGCATTCCACTGTAAGAAAGTCTGAAGAGCGCCACTTCTATGGACAGGGTATGGTGACATGAACCCGCTGTAAGTAAGACTTTGCAACAGAAAATACATGTGATGTTTAAAGAGGAGCTGTGATGAAAAAAATACCCTCTGGGTTATACCTACCTCGGGAGGGGGAAGCCTCTGGATCCTAACGTGGCTTCCCTCGTCCTCAGCGCTCCAGCAATCCAGCGCTGTCCGACCCCCCAAAGTGCGGCAAGGTAAATATTTACCTACCACGATCCTGCACAGACGCACTAGTGGCTCTTAGTTCAGGTAAGGTGGAAATAGCTGAACCTGATTGTATCTGCTGTACTGCACAGGCGCAAGTCCTTTGTGCCTGCGCAGTAGAGCGGATACGATCGGGCTCGGCTATTTTCACTTAGCACGAATGAAGAGCTGCTACTGCGGCTGGATCCTGGAGAGGTAAATAAATCCTCGCTTGTCAAGCTTGTCGGGGGAGAATTCGGGGGAGCCAGCGCTAGAGTCCATCTATCTTCAGGGGTCGGGGAAGCCTCATAGGGACCCTGAGGCTTTCCCCTCCCAAGGTAAGTATCCCCCAGAGGGTTTTTTTTTCTTTACACTGTCTCTTTAAAATGCAGATCAATGCTTATGTCAACTAGGAAACTTACCAAAATACTGGAAAAAAAACTATATTTTTTGAAAGTTTTGTAATGACCAAATTATTCTCAATTTGTTGCTCATCTCCTGCAATAATATAGCAGTTTTGAGTAAATACATCTTTACTCTTCTTTTTTCTCATATTCTGCATGCTCAGCATTGCCCTGATTTACGATTATAGCCCTTGTTTTGGTCAATGTTTACAAAGAGACTGAAGAAAAATAGAGATGGCATATATTGCATTGAAATACTTTATGGCACAGCCTGTTCCCCTGATCTATGCCCACTCGTCAAAACCGAGCTTTTATCGGAAACCAAAATGCTGCTCTTTTATAGCCACAAGCTCATCCAAGAACACATATTTAGAAATGTGCTTGTTGGGAAAGAATTGGAAATAGGTTGGAAAATGGTACATTTTAAGATTAAGTAGCGTCGGAGGCATGATAGATTACGAGGACAAGATGTACGGCTTGGCACAACTGAACTCTCTATTGAGAACTAGCGCAAGCATTTGTCTTTTTGAAAAGGCAGCCCAGCGAAAGACATAATTTAAATCCATTAAAAAGAATTGACTAGACGGATGGAAACAAGGGCATCAAATGTTTTACTTAAAGCTAGAATCCAGCTGGAAGCTTTAAATATGTTGTCAGCATGCCCAACAAAACACCCTAGTCACATTACTGCCCATTTAATGTGCCCTTATATGCTCCTTTTATCATATATTCACTACAGTGCTGCCTTATAATCCCCCCCCCCCAATGTATAGTGATTCCTATTATGCCATCATTGTATTGTGTACATTATACTTCCCCCACTATATTGTTCTGCTTATGGATGAGCAGACAAAATTCACAAAGTCAGATTTCCAGCAATTTTTTTTTTTTTTGGCGTGGGCTTCTTATTTCCTTTTCTACAACAGATGGAATGTTCCTAGGTGTCTGTGCAATACGACCATAGAGACCCTGCCCAAAGCAACTGACCGCAATCGGGACAGTGGCCTCGATTCATCAAGACTTATCGAATCAATTACCGACAGCTTGGTAAAATACCAAACTCGATAAGTTGATTTCAGGATTCATCAAAGTTATCTACAGCTGTTAGCAAGCATTCGGTAATCATTCGGTAATGATGCGATAAAACGGAAGAAAATGCAATTCATGAAAATGAAAGTGGGTGTGGTTTAGCGTTAAATTTAGAATTAGTTATCTCCTTCACTGCTCTGTCGTTATTCCTGTCAGATCATTGCTGACAGAGAAGATGGAGCCATTTGAAGTGGTTATGTATCAGCTGAGAGTGATTAAAAGGTGCAGAATGGCAAAAATAAGGTCTAGAAGTTGAACCATATCAGTTTGCAAGAGAATGGATTTATTTGCTATACCAGGACATTGACATTTCTCTTGAATCATCTTGTTAGAGAACACAGGCAGTGCTAGGGTTAGCTAACTTTCTAGCTGCACTACATTTTTTCAGAAAAGGCTCCTATCAAGCCGTAGCTGGTGAAATTGTGGGATTGTCCCAAGCCACTTCCAGAATCCTGGTCCAGGTGTTAATCCCTGTTCAGAATGTTGCTACGTGGTGTTCAAAGGACTGTCTTTTTACCCACAATTCCATGGGAATCTTAGGGCCTTGTGTTAAATTATCGCTGTAAAATGGAAATATCGACACGTTACCGAACGGTTACCACATTGTTATATTTTATCGACGTCACACCGAATGCGGAAAAACCTTGATGAATACAACTAGACATTTATAAACTTCGAATTCGGTAATTTAACGAACTGGAAAAAGTTATCGCAAAGACAATGATGAATCGAGGCCAATGTCATCTTTTTATAAAGGGAGAGTGGGAGGGTTTTCTCATTCTCTGTCCTGCTTTCACTTTATCTGCAGGGAGAGATACAGGAAGAGTTGCAATGGATCCACAAAGTCATTGAGTCTGTAGGGACATTAGTAGCAAGCAACTATCTCCAAGGCAAAAATGGGGAGGGGAATGTGGGAGGAAACCAAGAGTCAATATAATGTAGTAAGTTTCTCACACAGGAATTAAGACAACCGGAATAACTATCCTCACATTTTTGTGTTCCACAGTAGTGGCAAAACAGAAGTTAGGTGGGGAGAACAAACCTCACCCCACTGAGGTTAACCACTCTTTGACCACTTAATGCCAATTGGCAGCCGCAGAGTGGCTCTCCCAGGACCCCCTACCGCTGATTGGCATCAAGAGCGGTGGGTGGAGATTAACAGAGAATGCTCACACGCATGCGCGATCGTTCCCTGCCGAGACACAGAGCCGCGGCTGACAGGCTGTAAAAAAGAAAGAAAAAAGCATTTGTTTACATTGCACAGCACTGCAATCTCCGGCAGCACTGTACGGGGGACAGCTCTGTCGCTGAACTGTCCCCTCGAGTGGCTCACAAAGTGATTGCCTCTGATAGGCAGGGGTGGGGGGGGGGGAGAGATTTTTTTTTTTAAAGGACGTTTTTATAAAAAAAACAAAAAACCTTAAATTAATTAAAAACAAAACCCTGCAGTGATCAGAAAAGAGGGGGGTTTAATTTGTATGCTGAGGAAAAAAGAAAACTAATTGATGAGGTTAATAATTGTATTCTTAAAACTCTCATACCAACACACTGGACTAAGTTCCTGCTCCTTTAGGCATATAAAAAGAACAAAATCTCCAATGAGCCATAGAAGAGCCTAGCTTTTGCTCTCTTTATATGCCTGAAGAAGCTGGAACCTTGTCCTGAAAAACGCATTGCAATCTATGAGAGTTTTAATCATTTGGATCAATAAAATTACAGTACTTAACGTTACCATTGTGTTTTTTTCCCTGAGAGGAGGTAAGATTACCTCCTCTATGTTTAAACTGTTTTTAATAATTGAATACTTTTATTTCACTTTGGCACCTCTAAATTGTGTACACATTAGTAATGATTCATTTCTTTGGGGGATGTACACACACTAAACAGGATAAGGAAGTCAGCCACTGCCATTGCTGATATATTTCTGTGGGAATTTTCTTCTTTATATCGTGTGCTCTATTTTTTGTTATTATTATGAATAGAAGAAGGACAATATTGTACTGATTTTTACATGATTGTTTATTTGTTCTCTTTTCTTGAGGGCTAGTTCACAGTGCTTAGTTGCATTGCAGAATAATTCTTCATGTCAACTCACTGTCCATACAATTTTATGGGTCTGTAAACAGCCTCCACAGTGCAGCGATCATTAGATAAATACCTGAAAAGTAAAAGCATGACTCACCTCCCAGGATCTAGCAGCAATCGTGCTGCAGGATCATCCGCTCGCAGCTCCACAGTCAGCCCATGTTCTTCCATGTACACCATGTCTCAGCTTGATGACATCATGACTCTCTGACAGCAGAGCTGTGAACATCGGCTCCTGCTTGCTGATCGCTGCTAGATCCAGGGAGGTGAGTCCTGCTTTTCTTTTTAGCTTTTTATTTACAGATCAGGCATGGGTGGCTGCCTAACAGGAGTAGGGGCTGCCTAATACATGGGGGGCTGCCTAATATGGGAGGGGGGCTGCTTAACAGGAGGGTGGGCTGCCTAATATGGGGGGCTGCTTAACCAGAGGGGGGCTGCCTAATATGAGAGGGGCTGCCTAATACTGGGTGCTGCCTAATACAAGGGGGCACACTGGGGGAGGGGGGTTACAATAGGAGTCACATTATGTTGGGGGGACCTAATAATGGTGGCACATCTGCCTATCTATAATGGGGGGTATTAGGGGTACATCTGGCTATCTTTATGGGGGCAACCTAATACTGAGGGCACAGCTGGCTATCTATACTGGGAGGGTGACCTAATACTCAGGGGGAGGGGGGCTGTCTAATTGTTCCCATTTAAATGAGTTTAATGTTTTCTCAATTCTAAGTGAAAAGTACACTCTGTAGCAAAAATCTACCTTTATTTCAGCAACAAATATCATCAACATACATTGTGACAGGAACATAATTTATACTTTATGAAAAACAGGAGGAATCGCCAAATAAAATTTGTGTTTTTTTCTCTACTGTAGTACTTTTTATTTTTAAACTGGGATTGGTAAATCTGAGAAATGTATTTTTTCAATTTTTTTCCTATTTTTTCATTAAAATGCATAGAGTACAAAATTGTTCTTGGGAAAAATGAAAGCCTGGCTTCTCTTTAAAAAATTATATACTGTATGTATTATTTAAGTGTCATAAGTAGGGGTAAAATTGACCTGATTAAATAGGGACATAGCTAAAACATCAAAACTGCTCTGGTCCCTGGGGGGAAAGCAAGGTCTAGATCAGGGGTAGGAAACTTATGGCTCAGGAGCCAGATGTGGCTCTTTTGATGGCTGCATCTTTCTCGCAGACAAATCAGTAGAGGTTAATTCACTGCTCAAGAAGTGCAGCTTAGTGTGGCAGGCGTGCTACTGTTGAAGCATGCACTAGTAACTTACTCATGCTCCCCCATTGTCCTGCCCTGGACCCTGTCAGGTCCAGTGACATGAGATCCCAGCACTTTGATTGGACCAATAGGCTGCTGTCAGAATCCGCTCTGCTGGCCTTGATTCCCTGGACAGTTTTGTTTCCTATGCAGCTTGCATAGTTCAGTCCAGGGAAAAGAGGCCTTTCTGTCAGTTTGCAAGGCTGACTGATTTGCATCTACGTATCTTGCAATCTGTACCGTATTATCAAAGCGCTATAGCTTATGCAAATTAAGCCTAATAAAACAACTAATAAAAATGTCCCTGCAGAGTGCGCTACCACAAGGTCCGGCAAGACCTAAATGCTTATACACAAAAAAATGTGCTTAAACGATTGTATCTTGCAATCTGCTTGTCTGTTTACTTTGAAGGTTTCCAGTATAAATGTCACTTCCTCCCAGAATTCCTTGCTCGACATAGTTCCTGATTAGGGAAACTAACCTGAGAGCCTCAGCATCTTTGTTGCTATATTCTAGTGCAATGAATTCTTAGGGAGTGCTCCTTGCACTCCTATTAGTGCAGTCAGGTTTGTGTGTATTTGTGCTGCCTATTCTGTCTTGTCTTGTCTGTGAGATTGTTCTGTCACCAGCGGTGGCTGACAGTGAATCGTTCTGTCCTGTTCCTAGATCGCATTCGCCCTAGCGTTAGAGGTGGTGGATCTCCCTTGTCTGAGTCTTGGAGTATTACCTTAGCTGCGGTTGCTATTGGTTACTCCTTTAGTCTGTTTTGTCTGGAGTGAACGCTTGCAGTTGTCTGGTGTGAGACAGGCGATTAGCAAGCGTTCCCGCTATCTGTTTGTCTTTGTTCTCCGTGTTCATTTGTTAGTCAGGGTTGGTACGTTTTGTCACTGTTGCGCTTAACGTGCGGTGACCGTGCTATTAACACGTTTGACACTGTTACGCATAACGTGCGGTGACCGCATTTAGCTAGTTAATTTGTTATTTTCCTTGGGGTTCAGATTGTACTTATTTGCTGTGTCTTCCTTACTATTCATGCTCTGTCTTTGCTCAGTCTTGTGTTGCTGATAGCAATCGCCTCTCTTGTGATTAGCTTTCTCATTCTGGTCTGTTCTGATGTGATATGTCTACCATCGCTGGGTGGCGGCTAGATTGGTAGACATTCATATAGTCTGTCTCTGTTCTTGCTTTCTTCTGTGTTGCTACTTTGTTGCCTATTTTGCTTTATTGTGCAATTTCAATCTGGCATCTGTGGCTGTACAGAGGACTTATTCCTCTGTACTCCACAGCTCCATCTGCTGGTTGGAATTCCCCTCTTCAAATCTATACTGGGTACTTTGCTTCTTTGATTGTGGCGATTTCCTTCTGCTTCAGCGCACGTGGTGTGCGCTGACTGGAAATCGCCCGCAGATCATTACAGTTACCTATTAATTGACAGGCAGCCTATTGGGTCAATCAAAGTGCTGGGATCTCGTCCTACAAAGTGTATCAACCCCCAAGTCAGCCAGCTAATTGTACAAGCTGTTAGTTCGGTATTTCTCCTGTCTGGCTCTCAGGGAAACCCAAGAGAAGCTGAAGATGTGTTGAATGCTTCCGCTGCCTGGAGGATCAATTGTATACATCACCATGGCAGCAGGGATGTGAGCCCCCTGCTGCGCATGCACACTGTCCCATAGCCGGTAACATACATGTATTGCTTTCATGGAATTACATTTTAAAATATGTGGTCTTCATGGCTCTCTTGGCTAAACAGGTTCCTGACCCATAGTCTAGATGCAAAGAGGTTAAATTCTGTGTCCAGTCTCCATTGCGGTTCACAGTCATAATGGATTATAGCATGTGCGTTATGCAACTGACCACTGTGAACCTAGCCTCAAGGTTAATATTGTGCACATTTGTACATAATTGTGCATTTGTACAATTACCATGAAGGTTAACATAGTGCTCATTTCCATGTAATTCTGGGTTATTTCAGTTAAAATAAAGTTTATTATGTGCACATTTCCATGTACACCTCTCTGATACTGCAGTTGTCTTTGTCAGGTTTTGGTGCTCCATATCAATTGATATATATAGAGCGCTTGAGGGGGACCAATGTAAAATTTGCACTGGGGCCCATAGCTCCTAAGCTACAGCACTGGCGTTACTTCTATTTCCATTGTGAGTTTGCAAGCCTGCATTGCATGCCAGCCTTATCTGCATCTTCCTTTTAGGATTAATATTGTACACATTCCCATGTGATTGTGCGTTATTCCAGTGGCAAGTATAAATTTGTCCCGCTGTTGTATGCTTTGAAGTTTCACAACTGTACATCCAACGTACAGAATGAACTTGAGTTTTAGCACAATCTAAACAGCCACACGAAGGACCTGACCACATATAACACCATGGCGAGTGCAGCACATTGCTCAGCACTGCAATGAGCCACTCCAGTAGGCAGTGCAGCCTAACCCCTTCAAAACAAGTGAAATGGTCACCCAATTCCATACTTCCAAAAGCACCTGGCACAGAATGTTTTTCTGCACTAAGCTTCAAGACTCTCCAGGTGAATTAAAGCACATGTCAGAATGGGGAGCTTGGGTACCAGTTGTGAGGAGGCAATATAGGGCTTGATTCACAAAGCGGTGCTAACTGTTAGCACGCCTGTCAAAACTCCCTTAGCACGTCTAAATGAGCTTTTCGCGCGCAAAACTTTATGCGCATAAAACTTTATGCGCATAAAACTTTACGCGCGCACTGCACAGAGCGCAGGGCACTCCACGCGAAGTGCCCATTAAATCCTATGGGACTGAGACAGAATCTAGGATAAAATATATAGAGGTTGAATATATTTCATATGATTTGAAGATTACTTTCATTGTCAGTACCCACTTATGTTCTTGGTGGGAGCAATTTTCATGACAAAATGCGACTTACCAAACTACTCAATACAAGAACATGGTGCTTAGCCATCCTGCTTTCTTATTCTGACTAGAATAGCATGTGCTGGGTTACCAAATGTTCCCAATTGTACGGAACAAGATTATACTACATTATTGAGAATCAAGCTGTTACTTGTAAGTTTTTTACTGGTCCTATAAATTGCAATAAAAATGATTTGTTAAAAAAAGGATGCAGGAGAGAAGCAGCTTATCATTCTCATTCTCAACACAATAGGAGGAGTGAGCTGCACCGCATTGTTCTGCCAGAAACAGCAGTATTGCCTGTCTGTCTGGCCACCAGCCAAGCAGGAAGTAACACGCACTTGTGGTCACTTCCTGCTTTGGGGTATGCAGAAGTGCACAGAAGAGTATTGTAAAAAATACGCTTCCGCACATGCGCGCCATGACGTTGCCTCGATAATTGCACACGTCGCCATAGACTAACATGACTTCCGGGTCGACACAGAAGCCACGCGGTAACGTAGTTTTGGACCTTCAACGGGGGTGCGGCGAAAACTCATTTCCGTTGCGTCGCGCTGCACCACGGAAGTATGAAAGTCTCCATACACTTTCATTGCCTGGCGGTGGGGTGCGGTAAAAATACTATGTATGTATATAAGTACTATGTAGTGGTAAAATTGCAGTCCACAGGGAGCTCACAGTGGTGTTAGCGGTACTCTTGAAAGGTACACAACATGAGTTGCAAAATTAGCACAAAACGTGTTGCCTAAGTATTGCACTTACTGCTAGGGTACCTAGCACTAGGGCCGTTTCTTCGGCAATGCAGGCAGGGCGACCGCCCTGGGCACAGACCGGCAAGTAGAAGAAGGGTGTGCAGGCAGAAGGACATAACCACTAGGGAGCTGGTGACGTGCAGTGCAGCCAAATGGAAGAAGAAGATTACCAGTGCAAATACCTTCCTTGACTCCTCCTGGGCTGCCTGCGTCAAATGTCAAGTCCTCATCACGTCACCACACCGTGATGACACCTGATGTCCTGTAGCGGTATTGCAGGCTGTCAGTGCGTGGCGCCCATGGAGGAGTCGGCTTGCTGGGGCTCTATTCGCCTGTGTGTTCTCCTGGTCCCTGCTTCCTCCTGGATGAGTGGCTGGTCACGGTAAGTAGGCAGATATACTTGTGACCTGTAGCTATGTGACTGTCCCTAAAGAGTAAGGCTGCACGAGTCCACGGGAGTGGGGGGAAGGGGGCGCAATTTTTACACTCCCGCCCCGGGTACAATTTAGCCTAGAAACTGCCCTGCCTAGCACTACGCAAGCATCAGAAGTACTGGTAAAAATGTCAAGCACATAGTTATAATGCCCTTATGTGATAAAAATATAAGCAGTAATAATGTTTTGTGCACCATGGCCAGTGTGCAAACAAATATGCTTCCTTATTGTATCTTCCAACAAGTACTGACTTCAGCTTTCTTATTATCTTTTAAAATTTACCTATAACACATGGAAAATACTTTACATGTAGGAGAAATCCTCGGAATCTCCTTATAGCCACTCAATGCGTCCCAAGAGTCAATTTTCTGTGAAGAATTCTCTGTCCTTGTTCCGAAGAGGCATTGATTTGTTTTTACTTCTGCCCACTTAGCATCCAGAAGGAGGGGAGAGAAAAAAATCTTTGTCTATAATCCTCTAATTAAGCCTGAGGGCTTTGAATCATTGTAAGTGCAATGCCAGGGTTTTTTTTCCCCTTAAATTTTCATGGTATGGTATGCTTAGAAAAGCAGCATTTTATGTGTGCAGGTGACAGGCTGCAAGATTTACACGCATTGTTGCTTATTGATTCAGCAGCATTGTAAAAGTTCTCACGGGGAGAATACATATGAGCAGACCTAAGTGGGAACTCAGGAGAACGCAAGGAAATTAAAGGCTGTTAGAAGTGCATTAAAGTGAACCTAAAACTTCACAAATTGTAACCAGAGTATCAATGCTGTCAGTTCAGTACCTTGTGGTCAGTTGTGGTCAATTCATGGCCCCACCCCCAGTGTTCACACCCCTTCCCTTGCCTCACCTCTCTGCCCTTCATGGGCTTGGGGCTCATCTCACAAGAGCCATGAAACAAGTGTGGGCGTCATGATTTTTACACTTATATCAAGTATAGCCACGAAAACACTTGATCTGACTTGTAGTCCCCTGCATTAGAGGAAGGGAAGGTTAGTAGTTGGGGCCAGCTATAGCTCTACGCCCCCCCTGCAATAGCCTCTTCCTGCCAGTTATGCCCCTGCTTGCGGTATTGTCAGGCCCGGATTTCTGCAAAGGCCACAAAGGCCACGGCCTAGGGCGATAAAATCAGATAAGATCAGAAGGGCGGCAGGACTTGGAGAGAGAAGAGGTCATATGTCAAAGTAAATCATCTCCTCTGTTCCCACAGCGCAGCCATCCAGCGCCCTGCTCTGAACTAATAGATGAATTCCAGAGTTCCCCAATCCCTGCACCTCTCACTTCCTGATGTGTTATAACAATCAGGATCAATTATAACTGTTACCTGGTGATCCAATTATGATCGACATACAGTACAAGTAGATGTGAGAAATACCAGGGATTTACATTACAAAGCAGATAAAACTAAGTTCAGCTGAGTTCTAATGCAGGCATTCACAAACATTTCTGCTAGTTTCTTTGCCTTCTTTTTTACAGCTGTGACACTGACTGACCCCAGCAGTTGTAAATTACACTTTCTTATCTAGCGGTAATTTATTGCTTTTTTTCCTTCCTAGCCAGTGATCTCGTCTCTGCTTAAGTTAACTCTTTCCTGACTCATTTTCTGTCCATCAGCTCCGACCATCTATGAGAACTGCTGCAGCCTGGAATAAAAATGCTGTATGCTTCCCTTTCATTGCTAAACTGTCACTGTCACCTGAGCTGTTACTACCTCTATGCTAGTTTGTATGGTTTGGCATCCTTCTGCTTTCCTGTAGCATTAGAGCATTCTACCATCTTAGCCATCAGTAAAAGCAGAGAGTTTTTAATCAGGATGATACCATTTATTGGCTTAAAAGAAAAAGAGTAATCTTTCTGCTAATAAGCCTTCTTCATACTTTGTTGCTGTATACTGCCAATATGTTATTATTATGTACATTCAGCATTCAAAAGAGATACGTAGATTTTTCAGCAAATATAAATAAATGTCATTCAGATGCTTTAAAGTGGAGCTGAACTCTTGCACAGGACAGAAGGAAAACAGAGAAATGCACCCTGTATGTATTTAGAGAGCCTTTCGAATTCTTCCACATCTGTGTCTAATCACAAATTTGATATCTTCCCTGTGTCACCTGACTGCCACAGCATATAATCTTATTTTAAAGCACAAGATGTTAATATATTTGCTTCCATGAAAGTAGGAATTAGACACACTGTCTATTTATTGCAGGATTTGTATCAGCTGTAACAAAAATGTTTTTATGTTAAGGTTATGTTGTTGCATATCTTTTAGAGCAGAGAGGAAGTTCTGAGTTCAGGTCCACACTATTTACAACCAAACATCCAAAGTGGGTCTTGACAGGATGTTTGCTACTTACCTGTTCTCTGTTTTGGATGGGCTTCTCTCCATTGCTCTGCCCTGCCACCTATTTGTGGCTCCGACTGCAGCCAGTCGCACAGAGGACAAAGAAGCAGCGCATGCTCTGGCCACTCACGCTCCCTGTCACCTGTCTGTGGCTCTGACTGCAGCCAGTCGCACAGAGGATAAAGAAGCAGCGCATGCTCTGGCCACTCGCGCTCCCTGTCACCTGTTTGTGGCTCTGACTGCAGCCAGTCGCACAGAGGATAAAGAAGCAGCGCATGCTCTGGCCACTCACGCTCCCTGTCACCTGTTTGTGGCTCTGACTGCAGCCAGTCGCACAGAGGATAAAGAAGCAGCGCATGCTCTGGCCACTTGAGCTCCCCGTAATTTCCTGCTCCTGCCCAGATGTGCACAGCAACCGAGGCCAGTATAGTGTTATGCATTCTTGACAAGTACCGATCATACATCACCGTAATTTCTCAAGTATGCATTCCCAGAACACTATCGGCTGCTGTGCACATTCGGGCAGGAGCGCAAATTTCCATCGTGAGAGGACAGAGAGCATCCACTGATTCTTTGTTCAATGAGGGGCACAGCAGCACAACTGAAATGGGCCCATTCAAACCAGTGATCACTAGTCAAATAGTTGGCCAGAATGTTTTTTGGTGGTGGTGGTGGTTGCGGGGGGGGCGCTTGGTGACAGCAGGCCTAGGGCACTGGTAAGTACAAATCCGGCCCTGGGTATTGTGATGTTCTTGCATTGATAGAGAATAAAAAAAATATCAATTTCACTGAAATTCTGAGTGCCTCTCCTCAATTGCCACCATTGCCACCTTTAATTCCCTACTCAACCCCAGTCATCCTCCACCTCCCAGCCTCTTCCTCTCAGTCAACTACTTTGCCATCCATTTTACCACTAAAATTGGAAAAATATGCAGCAACATTTCCCTCCTCTATCCCTCCCTTCTCATTTCCTCTAGGCCGTTCCCTAACCTCAACCACCCTCACCACCCCCTCCCCCCCAACCTCCCCCTTGTCACATCCACCCACCTATTACCTTCTTTACTCCTGCCACCATTGACTAAGTCAGCCTGTTTCTGGTGACGTGCCTTCCCACCTCCTCCTCCCTTGATCCCATTCCCTTCACCACCCTTCTCCCCCACTTCCCTGACCTGGCCCTGGTGCTAACATCCTTGTTCAACCTCTCCCTCGACACAGGCGCGTTCACCAAAGCCTTCAAAATGGCTACTATACGTCCCTTGCTTAAAAAAAAAAACCCACTCGACCCATCCTTACCCTCAAACTACTGCCCAATATCCCTCAGCTGTCAGACTCATCCATTCTTCTCATTGCTCTGCATCCACATCCCCTCTGTAAATCGCTGCACTAGCTTCCTATCCAATTAATATCAGGATACATTTCAAGATTCTGTGCCTGGCTTATAAATCTGTGCACAAAACTTACTCTAACTACATCTTGAAGCTTTTTCACAGGTATGCACCAGGCCGCTCCCTCTGGGCCTTTTCCTAACTGCCCAGCACATTTCCCATTCCTATGTGTGCCTACAGGATTTCTCAAGAGCTGCCCCGACCCTATGGGAGTTCCCTTCCAGTGCCCATCAGACTCGTCACCTCCTTCAACACATTCAAGCAAGCCCTCAAAACCTACCTCTTCAAGATGGCCTACCCACCCCCTACCACGTAGTAACTCTCTGTGTCCACCCCCTCCTCCCCTCCCCTTAGATTGTAAGTCTTTGGTAGGGTCCTCCCTTCCCTATTGTATTGTACTCGATTGTGTGCTCATAGCTCCTTACCTATGACCGCCTCGTACATGAATTACTGGAGCTACCTAACCCGAATCGCAAGATCATGAATCTAATACTCGGTTTACCTATGTTGTACAACCTTGTTATGTTACATCTGCCATCTTGTGAACCATTGTATGTGTTATTGTCCAGTGCTGCGTGATATGTTGGCATTTTATAAATACAACGAATAATGATAAAAACAATAATAATTGGGCTTCAACAGTTAAATAATTATTGTAAGGGCAAAGGACATTTAACTATCTATCAATATATTCCGTAAGCGCTTGAATTGCACTTTAAGAGACAAGTCTTGACTCATTTTAATTTCATCCATTATTGCTAAAGTATTATTTATGCACGTATATTAAGCAATTAAAAGAAGGCATGTTTGAAATTTACAAAATAAATCATGTACTCCCTGAGTAAAATTTGCTTGACAACTTTATCTGATCTCATTTTTCATAATGTGTTATTTAGTTCTAAAGCTGTTTTATTTCCCCAATCCTGGTAAAATAAAAATCCTTAAAGCAATTTTATTAATCGGGGAACAGAATGTATTTAAGAAGCAATTTCACAGCTTCTTACCAGCATGAATTTACTACTTTTTTCTTTCCTTAACAACCAAACCACATTAAACCATATCACCCAAGGCCCCAGCGAGCGCCCCCTGATTAGCCAAATTACAGTACGTGTCCTAAAGAAAAATGTATACAAAAAGTTTCCTTTTTAACCTAAACTCAAAGTGAAGACAGCACACACTGCATTATTTATACTTACCTGAGGCTTCTTACAACCCCATGAGGTGTGTGGGCTGCGCCCTCTTCTCACTGATTGCCGGCCAGGGGCGTTGCTAGCCCCAAAGATCAATGGTCCGTGCCACGGATCAATTCTGGAGTGCCCCAGATGTCCCCAGGCATCTGTCCCCATGGAGTCGGGTAGTGGATGGCAGTACTCACCACCGGCCACTTAGTCGCCAGAGTCTGCAGACGTCTTCTTTTCCGGACCTCTCCCTCTAATGTCTGAGAATAAATCAGACGCTAGAGCTCCTACTGTCTGCTTCTCGGATGCTAGGGGGATAATCGCTAGGGAGGAACAGTGAGGACACACACAATGGTGCATACTCCGTACGGAGGCTCATGGCACCACAGCAACCAGTATGCCCTACAGAGGCACCACAGCACCCAGCACGGCACCAGAGCATGCCCCATAAAGGCACCACAGCACCAGCATGGCACCATAGAACACAGCATGCCACCACAGCAGCCAGCATAGCTCAGTGGCACCAATCTTGCCCCATAGAGGCAGCACTTTACCCAGCATGCCCCATAGAGGCACCACAGCACGCAGCGTGGCACCACAGCACCCAACATGCCCATATTGATGCGCTACAGCTCACATCATGCCCTCCACTGAGGCACCACAGCCCCAAACATGACCATATTGAAACACCAGAACTCTCAGGATGTCACCATAGAGGCACCACAACTCCAAGCATACCCCATAGAGCTATGGAGCTTCTATGGGGGCATGCTCGGGAGCTGTGGTGCCTCAATAAGGGCATGCTGGGAACTGTGGTTCCTCAATGGGGGGCATGCTGGATGCTGTGGTGCCTGAAGGGAGCTGTGGTTCTTTTCTGAGTGAATGCTGGGAGTTATAGTTCCTCAATGGAAAGCCCATGGGAGGGGATGCACTAGAAGGTCAGGGAATGCTATGGGTGGACTGCCAGACAACCTGGCATCAGATGAGCCTGACCAGCAAGCAAGATCAGCCAGTGCAGAAGCCAGGTAACTGCCTACAGTGGTGTGAAAAACTATTTGCCCCCTTCCTGATTTCTTATTCTTTTGCATGTTTGTCACACTTAAATGTATCTGCTCATCAAAAACCGTTAACTATTAGTCAAAGATAACATAATTGAACACAAAATGCAGTTTTAAATGAGGTTTTTTATTATTTAGTGAGAAAAAAAACTCAAAACCTACATGGCCCTGTGTGAAAAAGAAATTGCCCCCTGAACCTAATAACTGGTTGGGCCACCCTTAGCAGCAATAACTGCAATCAAGCATTTGTGATAACTTGCAACGAGTCTTTTACAGTGCTCTGGAGGAATTTTGCCCCAGTCATCTTTGCAGAATTGTTGTAATTCAGCTTTATTTGAGGGTCTTCTAGCATGAACCGCCTTTTTAAGGTCATGCCACAACATCTCAATAGGATTCAGGTCAGGACTTTGACTTGGCCACTCCAAAGTCTTCATTTTGTTTTTCTTCAGCCATTCAGAGGTGAATTTGCTGGAGTGTTTTGGGTCATTGTCCTGCTGCAGCTCCCAAGATCGCTTCAGCTTGAGTTGACGAATAGATGGCCGGACATTCTCCTTCAGGATTTTTTGGCAAACAGTAGAATTCATGGTTCCATCTATCACAGCATGCCTTCCAGGTCCTGAAGCAGCAAAACAACCCTAGACCATCACACTACCACCACCATATTTTACTGTTGGTATGATGTTCTTTTGCTGAAATGCTGTGTTACTTCTACGCCAGATGTAACGGGACACGCAGCTTCCAAAAAGTTCAACTTTTGTCTCGTCGGTCCACAAGGTATTTTCCCAAAAGTCTTGGCAATCATTGAGAAGTTTTTTAGCAAAATTGAGACGAGCCTTAATGTTCTTTTTGCTTAAAAGTGGTTTGCGCCTTGGATATCTTCCATGCAGGCCGTTTTTGCCCAGTCTCTTTCTTATGGTGGAGTCGTGAACACTGACCTTAATTGATGCAAGTGAGGCCTGCAGTTCTTTAGATGTTGTCCTGGGGTCTTTTGTGGCCTCTCGGATGAGTTTTCTCTGCGCTCTTGGGGTAATTTTGGTCGGCCGGCCACTCCTGGAAAGGTTCATCACTATTCCATGTGTTTGCCATTTGTGGATAATGGCTCTCACTGTGGTTTGCTGGAGTCCCAAAGCTTTAGAAATGGCTTTATAACCTTTACCAGACTGATAGATTTCAATTACAGAACTTTTGTTCTCATTTGTTCCTGAATTTCTTTGGATCTTGGCATGATGTCTAGCTTTTGAGGTGCTTTTGGTCTACTTCTCTGTGTCAGATAGCTCCTATTTAAGTGATTTCTTGATTGAAACAGGTGTGGCCGTAATCAGGCCTGGGGGTGACTACAGAAATTGAACTCAGGTGTAATAAACCACCTTTAAGTTATTTTTTAACAAGGGGGGGCAATCACTTTTTCACACAGGGCCATGTAGATTTGGAGTTTTTTTTTCTCACTAAATAACAAAAACCATCATTTAAAACTGCATTTTGTGTTCAATTAGGTTAACTTCGACTAATAGTTAATGGTTTTTGATGAGCAGAAACATTTAAGTGTGACAAACATGCAAAAGAATAAGAAATCAGGAAGGGGGCAAATAGTTTTTCACACCACTGTATGTGTGACACTGCCCATTTATGTGATATACTGCATTTTTGTTACTATTTTATATTAATGGAGAGGAGATCTTCATTCAACATTTTGCTGTAAAGACTTACTTAGACGTTAATTTCATGTAAATTTGGCTCCACCATGGACCACACCCACATTCTGAGCATGGCCACACCCGTTTGTCAGCTGGAGAGCACAAAAGTGCCCCGGATTCCTTAGGTTCCTAGCGACACCCCTGCACACCAACATTTTTGTCAAATATTCTCTAGTATCACAGTATATTCATAAAACATTGCAATTATTACTTGTTTTTTTCTGTTTGTTTTAAGATCCACACCAATGTCCAACCAGTGTTGGACCTCCACTTTGTGTGGCCATTGCCAAGTTCATTTGCATATACCTGTAGTTGCGGAATAGCTACTTATGCATAAGTGGTGATTGTTCTTTCTTCATCTTCTCAGTTGCTGTCATGGCGCTAATTTGGGAATATACATGGGAAGGTAAAAACAGAAAAAGTGTTGGGGTGGTAGAGGGAGAGGGGACATTGTGAAAACACCATAATTGCAATATGGCTTTTTGTTAGGAAGACCCTGCTATGGGCATTCTGACAGCTAAGAAAACAACCTTTCTAAATTTCTAAAGTTTATATTAGAGGGATTTTTTTTTTGCAGGCTGGGAAGTGGACGAATTCACAGTTAAAATAATTCACTCACTCAAAACCAGTTAAGGCTTGATAGGTTAATATAATAGTAATAGGCTTTATGATCACTTCAAAATCTGTAAATGATCTTACATTAAGATTAAGGTTCTCTTGTCCAGTGCAAAATAGAAGAATATTGTGAAAGTGTTTTGTACTGTGCAGTCATCGCTGCTCCTTCTGATGTACTGCGATTCGGAGCCCTGATGTGTAGGATCAGGGGCGTAACAATAGACCCTGCAAGGTATGCAGCCGCAGGGGGGCCCAGAAGCCACAGTGGGCCCTGTAAGGGGAGAAGTTTTTTTTCCCCTGTCCTGAGAGATGGACAGCTAGGGGCACTGAGAGAAAAAGCTATCTGCTCTCTGTACAATTGTTCTAATGACTGCATCTGCTCAGCCAATGACAAGGAAACATACAAAGTTTTGTAGACAAATGATGTGTAGACAGTCCCTATGCAGTGTGCAGCAGGATCTTGTGTACAGTGCTAAGCACCAACCTCTTTACCCCTCCCCAAGTGCTCTGCACTGTAGTGATGCGGGAGGAGTCTGGAGAGCCAGTTCTGTCAGATGGACACAATGAGTGTAATAAGCTGAGGCTGGGAGCACACTCGTCTGTTGGTGTTCTGTATGCGTTTTCTACACACCGTGTGTGTCTGTATGTGTGAAAACATACATGTTTTAACACAGAAGCTAACGCAATTGATAGAGAAAATGCATGCAGTGCTTCACTGCTGTCAGGACTGTATAGGGAAAACACATTCAAGTGTTCACTATCCAACTGAATAACATTGGTTCTCAGTTTTCCTGTGCAGAAAGCGAGGGGGGGGGCGCATCCAAAGTTTCGCAGGGGAGCCCAGTGATTTCTAGTTATGCCCCTGTGTAGGATGATGTAGACTATTGAAAACAGACTGTCTTGGATTAAGATTAATCTATTTGTAATGCTTTGTAATTAATTCTGTAGATTATACTAGTTTTTTTTTCGGCACAAAATCAGGTGACAACCTGATTTTGTGCCGGAAAAAAAAACTGCTTTTATACAGAACTGTTAATGAATTGCCACACCTCCCCTTCCTGTGCAGGAGGTCTCTGTTCAAACCTTTGCTCTTTATTATTTTATCTTCGAAATATCTAACTTTATTCTAAACAAATCATATTTTAACTGTTTTTTATTTACGATGGCTAGAAATGCTTGTTCTCTTTATCAGGCTCAGACAACAAGAAACACATTTTAACTGTCTAACATTTCTTTAAAAATGTGTAATTGGGTTGCAAAGACAGATATTAAAAAAATAAATGGTTGACACACTGTGCAAAGTATACACTGCCAGAGTACAGTGCCAAGGTAGAGAGGCACAGAAATAAGGATTTTTGAATCCATAACAGTGTGAGCAGGATTAAGAGACCCAACAAAGCTGTAAATTGAAGGATTTTATTTTGCCATGTTATGCTCGTTGCATTTTGGGTTAAATTCAGCCTAAATATCCTAGAAAAAAATACAAAAGCAAGTGAGTAGACCACTGATAAGCTGTGGGAGAGGAGTTAACCACAAAAGGATATCCATGTAAAATATCCAATGCGTTGTGGGGTAGTGGAATTACCCCCAGGTGCGATCTGGCCACCCTTAGTGTGCTCGGCTGCTCCCAAGAAACCACTAAAAAAGATGCAAAACGAGAGAGTCTCCCAAATAAGTTATCCCACGCTCCCAACAGACAGGTCTCACCTGCTTGGGCATTGGCTAGCACAGCGTACTGAGCCCTGGTGCGCTTCCATCCCGCTTAGAGCCGGGGACCAAGCTCTCTACGGTCTCCGGGCGGAGGTGACGTCAGTGCTTCCAGGGTCCTCCTCGTATGGAGCGTCACGGCAACCAGGACGCCCGCTTTTATTTGAAATCTAGTGGTCACAGGGACTCATAATGAGTGTTTTGTTCTTTCTGTCTCTGGAAAGTATCATAGCAAATTCTCAGAGAGCAGGATAAAAAGATTAATATAAAATGAAGATGTTCTAACCCTCTTCTCCTTACTTTCTTCTTTAATCACAGTTATGTTAACTGTACATAGACATATTTTAATAGAACCGTTTTATGCAAAATGAAAAATAGCAAATATCTGATTTACAAATAATTGATTTTCTGTAGATTTCATGCAATGGACATTCATTTGGAAAAATAATGCAGGCAACAGATTATTTTAAAGTCTGTAGTTCTATTCTGCATACATGATTGTTGTGTTGCATGACTGCCTTTTAATATCTGGCGCCTTCATGAAATATTGTCATTTGCCATTTCTGCTACCTTTCTGTTGTGCCTCTGCTCTTAGTAAAAAAAATAAAAATAATAATTTAGCACAGAAATGTATGTTATTGAGGCATTATGACACTCATTTTCTAAAACTGACAAACTTGGATAGAAATAGCTGCTCAGTGTAAGAGAGAAATTACTGCATCGTAATATATTATGACTGACAAGTTAGAATAATTGATTTTTGTTAAAAATTTAAACAGAGCAGCTACTTTTAGCTGCCAAGAGCTAATTCATTTGCAGATCCTTTTCATGATTGGGCAGCAAAGTCAGGGACATTGATAATGAATTAGCCAGGCGTACAAAGAAAGTAGATTATATATACCAAAAAGGAATAGAGAGTGATGGATTTTAATGCATGCCCTGTATAATATGATTTTTGCAATCTAGATGAAATAAAGGAAGGATCAATATATTAAGTACTAGTTGACCTAAGCCCGTTTAAAAACTCTCTAGGACTCCTCACGCCGCCACCACCACCAGCCACGGCACGCGCACCCGTCCGCCGCACGCACACGCACCCGTCCGACACCCCCCCCCCCCGCGCACGTGCGTCCACATGTTCACCAGCTCGGTCGGCCGGCCCGCCCTGTGTCCTGTCCCAGCGGCTGTCAGTGCTTGACATGTGCAGTAGGCGCAAAGCACTGACACAGGGACAGACGCAGGGACACTTGTATTTTATTATATAGTATGAGTAAAACAGAACTAATAATTTTTCCACCGTCTCTGTCCACCTCCCTGCCTGAAGTTACAATAAATGTTAACCTCTTGATGACCAGCTAACGCCGATTGGCGTAAACTGGTCGTCTGCGGGTTACCATGGAAACTGCCGCTCGATCGAGCGGCCTTTCCATGTCAGTTCACGGAGGGTGTCTCCGTGAACAGCCGGAGAGCCGCCGATTGCGGCTCGCCGGCAAAATGTAAACAGGCGGGGAAGAAATCCCCGCTGTTTACATCATACTGCGTTGCTGCGCAGCAGCGCCGTAAGGCAGATCGGCGATCCCTGGCCTCTGATTGGCCAGAGATCGCCGGCATATGATAGGCTGAAGCCTATTCTTCAATGCGCAGGACGGAAATCCGTCCTGCGCAGCTCACAGGGGGAGGGAGAGGGAGGGAGCGGGAGAGACGGCGGAGAACGCTGCGGAGGGGGGCTTTGAAGAGCCCCCCCCCCGCTAAGCAAATGCAGCCGGCGGCGATCAGACCCCCCCAGCAGGACTTCCCTCTAGTCGGGAAAAAAGGGGGGTAGTCTGATCGCCCTGCTGCACTCCTGATCATTGCTGCGGCCTGCAGAGCCCACGCAGCACCGATCAGTGAAAAATCCCCTGGTCGGCAAGTGGTTGATAACACTCCCATAACTTCAGTTCCCAAAGCTCGGTGCTTGGGGGTGATATTCGACTCATCTCTCTCTTTTATTCCACATGTTCACTCCAAAACCAGCTCCTGCCATCTCCAACTCAAAAACATATCTCGCATCCGTCCCTTTCTCACTCAAGACACAACTAAAATGTTAATACATGCTCTTATAATTTCTCGTCTGGACTACTGTAACGTACTACTTTCTGGACTACTGTATAACAAACTGGCCCCGCTCCAGTCGGTACTGAACTCAGCTGCTCGTCTCATTCATCTTTCTTCTCGATCTTCCTCTGCCGACCCTGTTTGTCAAGCTCTTCACTGGCTGCAAATTAACCAGAGGATTCAGTTCAAACTCCTAACCCTAACCTACAAAGCTCTCCACAATCTCTCTCCCCGGTACATATCCTCACTAATCTCCAGATACAAACCCAATCGCAATCTCAGATCGGCACATGATCTTCTGTTGTCCTCCTCTAGAATCAACTCCTCACATTCACGTTTACAAGACTTCGCACGCGCTTCACCCCTCCTCTGGAATGCCCTCCCACAACACATCCGTCACTCGCCAACCTTTGTTACCTTTAAACGCTCTCTAAAAACACACTTGTTCCGACAAGCAAATGCTCTACCTTAGGCCACTTCCCTTTGTACTAAGACCAAATTGCACCCCTACTAGGTATCCTAAAACACAAAGCCTCTATATATTTGCTGCATACTACCCCTCCTCCTGTCCCCCCCCCCCCCCCCATTCCCTTTAGATTGTAAGCTCGCAAGGGCAGGGCTCTCTCCCCCTTTTGTGTCTTGGTAACCATTATACATTTTATTCATCAGGTTAATTTTATCACTGTCATTACCAATTCGATAATTTGTATTTTGTATCATGCTTTGTATTTTGTCACTAATTATGTATCTTGTATATTGGTGTACACCATTGTCTGTATTATTATGTACCCCATGTTTGTTTCTTACTTTGTACAGCGCCACGGAATATGTTGGTGCTTTATAAATCAATAATAATAATAATAATAATAATATAGGATATGCAGGTAGTTTGAAGGCTGATGCTATAGAGTACATCCTAGTTGTTTTTGGCTTCATAATGCAGGTGTAAGTAATAGGTATTAAGTGATGCCTCAGTCAGAAGTTTAATGCTAAAGGGGGCCCAGAGATGCTCATTCGGGTTCCACAGAATTTAAATTTCCACATTTCTGATCGGAAATTGGCATTTCCAATCGGAAATCCGATTTATCACAACTCCGTAATTTTAGCCCAATCACAGAACTCGGAAGCATTGAACCAATCAGAGAATGCAGAATTTTTCTGTAAAAATCAGATTACTGGGGTAATTTGAGACCAATTACAAGTATCACGCTGGTGCGTGATGCGTGACGTACAATATACACACAGTAAGAGCGGTCCGGACCGGTCCGTAGTCAAACACAGAGTCAGAGGTATTAAGGTACAGAGTAGCAAGATGTACACATAGTCGGTAACTTAGCAGGGTCATACACAGGGCAGATGTCAGTCGTGTTATAAGGAACAGGCAATAAACGTAGTCGGGGACAGGCTGAGTCGTAAACGGGTATCAGATGGCTAAGGTACAAAGGACTTGTCAGGAGGCAGGCAGAGGTCGGTACACAGATAATAATACAATAGATGTTACTTCAATAATACCACAAGCATATTACGAATAAATTACAATATATATATTACAAAAACAATGACTGACTGGAGTATATATATATTGTGCTGCACACAATATATAAAACCCCTCAGTGGTGAAGTGGTTAATATAGCTCCCACAATATAGCTAGCTAGGCCAAGAACCAGCGAACTGGTTAGTTTCAAAGCCAGTGAGCTACTGAAGCCTCTTGCCTTAAATACACAATGGTAATTTCCCAAAACTACTCCCCAGGTGATGTCATCTGATGACATCACCTCAGATCTGCCTCCTCAGCCTGTAAGGGCTGCTCTGACTCGTGCGTGTGCGTCTGGTCGCACTGCGCACTCGCCCTAATTCACCACCGAGGAGATGCCGGGGATGCCGCCCGGCGCGGTAGATCCTCCAGAGGACTCCAGCACAGAAGTCCCACCGTTCGCCTGGACCACGCCGGAGACGCCGCGGGACCTGCCGCTGGAAGGTAAGGATATTCCAACAAGATTCCATTTTTCAGATTTTCCAATTTGCAATTTTTTTTTGTCATTTTTTTGCATTATCTGATGCAAAAAATAGCAAACAAAATATTTCTCAGAAGTTTAATAATCAAAAATGGAAAACCACAAAGGAAAAATCAGAATTGCCATTGGCAGAAATCGGAATTTCAGCAAAATCGGAAAAGGGTATTTCCGACCATCCCTAGGGCCCAGATCAGGATGTGTGTTTGGGTGTATCGCTCTGCACAATCTAGCATCCACAGAAATATTGATGCTTTTTAGCCTGCCTTTTCCAAGTGACCACACATTTACAATGTAATTGTAATGACCCTTAATCAGTTGGGGGCTTATGATTATCTATCCTATCCTACATAAACAGATGTTTTTGATTTCTTAGTACCCTCCCCAGGCCACAGACTGTCACTGGGGTGCTGTGAATATCCTCTGTCATTGCTCATCAGGCCAACAACTAATGGGCAGAGACCCGAGATTAGTCAGTCATCAGCTACAGAGAGAATGGCAACCATCAAACAAATAATTAGTACTATTCTTGCTACGTGTGGTACTAGTTAACTGGTGGTAACAATTACAAACTTGTACTGTGCAGTGACCGACGCAACAGTACTCTCTATAATTGGCCATAACAGGGTTAAGGAACCCTGGCACTCAGGGCCAGCTCGCCCATGAGGCGGGGTGAAACTTTTGCCTCAGGCGGCACTTCTGGGGGGGCGGCACCCACCCGTTCGTGGGTGTGGGGGGGCCGTCCGAGCTGGAGGGGATAGCGGGCAGGAAGGGGGTATTGGGCCTAGCGGCGGGGAGGGGGGTCGGACCCCCCCTCCCTCGCCTGGGTCCCCCGTCCTCCGTTCCCCTCCAGCTTTAAAAAGTTACGTCGCTGCCTGTAGCTATTGTAAGTGGCAACGGGCGGGGATCACTCACCTCTTCCTCGTTCCAGCGTGCGCTCCACTGACGTCACTTTCTGCTACGCCGCAGGAAGCGACGTCAGTGGAGCACACGCTGGAAGGAGGAAGTGGTGAGTGATCCCCGCCCGTTGCCTCTTACAATAGCTGCAGCCAGCGACGTAACTTTTTAAAGCTGGAGGGGAGCGGAGGACGGGGGACCCAGGCGAGGGAGGGGGGGTCTGACCCTCCCCCGCCGCTAGGCCCAATACCCCCGTCCTGCCAGTTATCCCCTTCAGCTCGGGCGGCCCCTTCACACCCACGGCTTGGGGGGGCGGGGGGGCGGCGATTTCTTTAAAGATTGCCTCAGGCGGCAAAAAGTCTAGGGCCGGGCCTGCTGGTACTGGAGCTTAAGGCTGCTTTCACAGTAAGATGTTACAGGCGCACGTTAGAGCAGCCTGTAACGCAGCCCACCGCACAGCAATGAAAAATCAATGGGCTGTTCACAGTGCCCACGTTGCGTTACATTGTAACGCAGCAAGTTAAAAGATACTGCTGCATGCTGTGCGTTATACGCGGCTAAGCCGTATTAGACTGTTTGCACATGCTCAGTGATGATGGAGGAGGAGGTTGCCCCTCCTCCTCCGCGGCCAGCCACATGGCTAATTAATATTCACTGCACTGTGACGTGCAGTGTTTACTTCCTGGAGCGGCCGCTCTGTGCCGCGATTGACTGGCGGGACCACGTGATGCGGATCACGTGGTCTCCACATCGCACAGCACAAAAAAGGCGCACCAAGAGCTGCATAACGCAGCTCTTGGTAGCGTCCTCCTCCAGCACCACTAGGCGTTGCGGTAGGGGCACGTTATGCGACCTATAACGTCCCCTAAAACACAACGTCCCGGTGGAAAAGAAGCCTTAAGGTAGTGATGATCGTAATCTGCTAATTACGATTACTCAAAATTATGCGTTATTTTTCGCAATTACGCATGCACTTAATTGCAGATGCCTAATTCAATTGACTTTGTATGGTCATTTGTAATTACACATGAATTTACATGTAATTTATGCGTATATTCATGCCAAATTTGGCGGTGAATAGCAAAGCCCCCATACATGCTATTGCTACCAAAATTGCTACATATGTTAAGGAGTATATTGGGTACAAGTCAAAATTTTTTTTTTTTTTAAAGACCTTGTAGTTTTTGAGAAAATCTATTTAAAAAATGCATGAAAAATGTTTTTTAAAGCCAGAAAAATGAACCATTTTGTTTTGTATTTTTAAAATTGATTTTCTCAAAAACTACAAGGTCTTTTTGAACAATTATTTTTTGTAACTTGTACCTACTATTCTTCTTAACATATGTAGCAGTTTTGGTAGCAATGGCACGTATGGGGGTTTTGCTATTCACTGTCAAAGTCAACATGAAATTACGCGTAAATTACAAGTAAATTCATGCATAATTATGAATGGGAACAATTAACTATGAAATTGATTATGCTATTCCCTGAAATTTCTCATTACGATTATAATGCGTAATTGCTCATCACTACTTAAAGGACCATAATCATGAAAAGTTGTTCAATTTAAAACATGTTTATGCATACATATTGTTTTGAAATGTATTGTTTTTAAATCCATTGTCTTATTTATTCATGTTATTTGCAGCGGGGGTAGAGACGTTGGGGGGAGGTTAAGGTTAGGCACCAGGAAGGGGGTTTTAGAGTTAGGCATCAGGAAGAGGCGTTTTGGGGTTATGCCTCAAAAAAGAGGATTTTAGGTTAGGCCTCAGGAAGGGGGGTTTTAGGGTTAGGCCTCAGGAAGGGGGGTTTTAGGGTTAGGCCTCAGGAAGGGGGTTTTAGGGTTAGGTGTCAGGAAGGGGGGGGGGGTTAGGGTTAAGCATCTGGAAAGGGGGGTTTTAGGGTTAGGCATCAGGAAAGGGGATTTTAATATAATATAATATATAATATAATAACATTTCTATAGCGCTTTTCTCCCATAGGACTCAAAGCGCTTAGGCTTTCTCAGATTCAGTAATTGGTAGTAGGATGAAGTATTCACACAACAAAAGTTATAATTCTGCAAATGCCAAACTGAACAGGTGGGTTTTCAGTCTGGATTTAAACATGGCCAGGGATGGAGCTGTCCTGATCTGTTGAGGTAGGGGCAGCATGACAGAAGGCTCTGGGACCAAAAGATTCCAAGTGGACTCTGGGTATGACTAGATTATTAGAACCTGTGTGGATCTGAGAATGCGGAGATTGCTACGCAGCTGCAACATATCTTTCATGTATCCAGGGCCCAGATTATTCAGGGATTTAAATGTCAGATTAGGCCTCAGGAATGGGGGTTTTAGGGTTAGGCTTCAGGAGGGGGGTTTAAGATTAGGCATTAGAGGGGGAAGGGTTCTGTGAGGAAGTGCGGAAAAGCAGCCGCTTGCTCTCAGAGCAGGGCGGCTGCTTCCGCATCCAGCATGGCGGCGCCGCGTGGAGGAGCCGATGCATGCCGCGTGAGCGGTGGTGAACGCGGAGAGCCCGCCGCGTGCAGTGCGGCGGCTCCTGCGGCGGCCATCAGAGATAGTGCTGGTGTGGCTGGGACTCATAGTCCACCAACATTAAGAGTAACGCGCGCGCGCACTGGGGCAGAGCATTTATGACAGGCAGAAGTGAGTCAGCTGACCAGGCTGGTCAGCTGACTCTGGCTCCACTTCTCATTGGTCCAGCACTTAGGGAGGTGCTGGAGAGAGGCCTGTGTATATATACTGCCGGCTGTTCAGTTGCTGGTTGTCTGGCGTTGCGAACACATACGTGGGAGCATTCAAACCTGTAGTCAGATCCTTAAGTGTGCCGGGACCAGCTGGAGCTGTAATCCTACACTTAGCTAGATTCTGTTGATAGCTAAAGTACTAGTTTGATTGTGATTATCTGTTATGACCCCTTGCCTGCCTGACTATCCTCCTGAACTCTGATCTTGTACTCTGCCATTCTGATACTCTGTTGCCGAACTCCGGCTCGTTCTTAGACTCTGCTCCTGCCTCCTGATTTTGTACCTCGATATATCTGATACCTTGTTGCCGAACTCTGCCTGTACCTTAGACTCCGCCTCTGCCTTCTGAATCTGTACTTTATCTGTCGGTGTGGTTACGACCTGGCTTGTCCGACCTCGAGAACCGACCTTACTATTGAAGGCGGTTCCTCGTCCTGTTAGTGACACTTCCTCCAGAGTGTCACTTTCAGACAATCCTTCCTACTCTCAGCCTGACTCCTCCCGTCTTGGAGAGTTCAGGTCTGCGGAAGGAATCCGTGCAGTACTCCTTACTGCGCTGAGGCCTAGTCCTCTAAGTGTTACTGTTGCACCTAACACTACACTCTACTCAGGTGAACAGAGGTAAGCTGGTATATCGGATTATCGGTGATACTGCAGATCACTTATAATCTGGTATATATCTGTATTCCCAGTGATACTGCAGATCACCGGTAATCAGATCCTCTCTGTGCTTCACCGATCGTTACAGAACGCCAGACCTAAAACAAAATGGATGCACTCACTGGTCCTCTGGGGGAACTTGCCACTTCGGTGGAGAATGTCAATCGAGTGTTGGGGGAACACAAGGCATTGATTGAGGCTCTGTCAGGGTCGGTACAAACCCTCCAGACGTCAGTGGATGAGGTGCGATCCCCTCCTAGTGTGGACATACGCATGCCCGTTCCCGAACGGTTTTCTGGCCACAGATCTGACTTCCGCAATTTTAGGAGTAGAGTGTTAGCATATTTTGAACTGAGACCACGATCCTCTGGTACTGAGACCCAGAGAGTCACGTTTATCAAAACTTTACTGTCCGGTGACTCCCAGACCTGGGCGTATAGCCTGCCCCCCGGAGACACAGCCCTGACCTCTGTAGAGGAATTTTTTAAAGCCATGGCAGTAATTTACGACGACCCAGACCTTGCCGCGACCTCGGAGCGGAAGCTCAAGCTTTTACGGCAAGGCAAGGGTCCAGTCAAAGATTATGCGGCCGAATTTAGAAGGTGGTCAGTTACGGCCAAGTGGGACACCTATGCCCTGTTAGACCGCTTTCTCTCTGGGTTATCGGATGAGGTCTCTGACTTGATGTTGAGCCAGCCCGAACCCAAGACAGTCGATGAGGCTATTTCATCGGCCATCCAAATTGACCGCAGGCTGCGTCATCAGAGACAGACTAGGGGCAGTCAGCGTGTTAGGTTAGCATCCTACGCGGCACCTTCGGCTGCACCTCTAGTTACTGCATCTTCTTCTGTCTCATCTTCTCCAGTCTTGCCTCCTCCCGAGCCGATGCAGATCGGTCGGTCGAAGCTGACCCAGGTGGAGCGAAGACGGAGAATGACTGAACAGCTGTGTCTGTATTGTGGTGAAGGGGGGCATAGGGTACGAAATTGCCCCAACAAGCCGGGAAACGAGCTTGCCTAGAAGTAGTGGGGGGTGACACCCTAGGCACACAATTCTCACCCCTTAAGGAGAAAAGGTTACTTCTCCCTTGTACCATTGCATGGGAGAATAAGTCCGTAGCCACTGAGACTTTTATTGATTCTGGTTCAGCGGCTAATTTTATGGACCATGAATTCACTCAGAAATTGGGTATTCCTCTCTCACCCGTGACACCTTCCATTCAAGTCACGGTAGTGGACGATTCTCCCCTGCAACGGAATCGTCCCCTGTCACAGACTCCAGAGGTAAAGGTCACTATAGGGGTACTTCATGAGGAACACCTACAGTTTTTTGTTCTACACATGTCCACCTCCACTATCATCCTAGGCATGCCGTGGTTACAGATTCATTCACCACAAATAGATTGGGCCACTGGTCAGTTAACAGACTGGTCACCCCACTGTTTCCAACAATGTTTAGGGAACCTGACCTTGGGTCAAACCAAGGTTCAGGTGGAGGGTAGTGTTGGGCGAACAGTGTTCGCCACTGTTCGGGTTCTGCAGAACATCACCCTGTTCGGGTGATGTTCGGGTTCGGCCGAACACCTGCTGGTGTTCGGCCAAACTGTTCGGCCATGTGGCCGAACTAAGAGCGCATGGCCGAACGTTACCCGAACGTTCGGCTAGCGCTGTGATTGGCCGAACGGGTCACGTGTAGTGTTGGGCGAACATCTAGATGTTCGGGTTCGGGCCGAACATGGCCGAACTCCGAACATAATGGAAGTCAATGGGGACCCGAACTTTTGTGCTTTGTAAAGCCTCCTTACATGCTACATACCCCAAATTTACAGGTTATGTGCACCATGGGAGTGGGTACAAGAGGAAAAAAAAATTTAGCAAAAAGAGCTTATAGTTTTTGAGAAAATCGATTTTAAAGTTTCAAAGGGAAAACTGTCTTTTAAATGCGGGAAATGTCTGTTTTCTTTGCACAGGTAACATGCTTTTTGTCGGCATGCAGTCATAAATGTAATACATATAAGAGGTTCCAGGAAAAGGGACCGGTAACGCTAACCCAGCAGCAGCACACGTGATGGAACAAGAGGAGGGTGGCGCAGGAGGAGAAGGCCACGCTTTGAGACACAACAACCCAGGCCTTGCATGAGGACAAGAAGCGTGCGGATAGCAATTTGCATTTTGTCGCCATGCAGTCATAAATGTAATACAGATGAGAGGTTCAATAAACAGGGACCGGAAACGCTAACCCATCACAGATGTTCATTGTTCATGTTACTTGGTTGGGGTCCGGGAGTGTTGCGTAGTCGTTTCCAATCCAGGATTGATTCATTTTAATTTGAGTCAGACGGTCTGCATTTTCTGTGGAGAGGCGGATACGCCGCCGATCTGTGACGATGCCTCCGGCAGCACTGAAACAGCGTTCCGACATAACGCTGGCTGCCGGGCAAGCCAGCACCTCTATTGCGTACATTGCCAGTTTGTGCCAGGTGTCTAGCTTCGATACCCAATAGTTGAAGGGTGCAGATGGATTGTTCAACACAGCTACGCCATCTGACATGTAGTCCTTGACCATCTTCTCCAGGCGATCGGTGTTGGAGGTGGATCTGCACGCTTGCTGTTCTGTGTGCTGCTGCATGGGTGTCAGAAAATTTTCCCACTCCAAGGACACTGCCGATACCATTCCCTTTTGGGCACTAGCTGCGGCTTGTGTTGTTTGCTGCCCTCCTGGTCGTCCTGGGTTTTCGGAAGTCAGTCTGTCGGCGTACAACTGGCTAGAGGAGGGGGAGGATGTCAATCTCCTCTCTAAAGTCTCCACAAGGGCCTGCTGGTATTCTTCCATTTTGACCTGTCTGGCTCTTTCTTCAAGCAGTTTTGGAACATTGTGTTTGTACCGTGGATCCAGAAGGGTATAAACCCAGTAATTGGTGTTGTCCAGAATGCGCACAATGCGTGGGTCGCGTTCAATGCAGTCCTAGGCCGAAGAGGTCATAGCCTAGGGTCACAAAACCTGTTTATTGGGCAATTTCAATGGTGGCGAGTCTGACGTACATAAATCGCAGCAATGGCCGTTAGCAACGTCTGAATCTCACGAAATGTCTCATGCAGGTAGAAGACATATTGTTAGACTTGGGCTCCAAAGATGGGTTCCCTACATCTCTGCAAACCAGAGTTACAGGGCTCCAAATTTGGTAAAATCCCCCATAGGCTTTCATTGGGCCTCCTATTTACAGTTCCAAAATCTCACATCTTTTCAAAGGGCAATTACTCAGCAGTGGCAAATTTTCTAGCATTGTAGGGACCCTTAGGGGGAACATGACTGGTGAGTTTCGGGCCCCTAGGCCAAAGAGGTCATAGCCTAGGGTCACAAAAACCTGTTTATTGGGGCTATTTCAATGGTAGTGATGGTGACGTACATAAATCGCAGCAATGGCCGTTAGCAAAGTCTGAATCTCACGAAATGTCTCATGCAGGTAGAAGACATATTGTTAGACTTGGATTCCAAAGATGGGGTCCCTACATCTCTGCAAACCAGAGTTACAGGGGTCCAAAATTGGTAAAATCCCCCATAGGATTTCATTGGCTCCCTATTTCACTTTCCAAAATCTCACATCTTTTCAAAGGGCAATGGCTCAGCAGTACCAAATTTTCTAGCATTGTAGGGACCCTTAGGGGGAACATGACTGGTGAGTTTCGGGCCCCTAGGCCGAAGAGGTCATAGCCTAGGGTCACAAAAACCTGTTTATTGGGGCTATTTCAATGGTAGTGATGGTGACGTACATAAATCGCAGCAATGGCCGTTAGCAAAGTCTGAATCTCACGAAATGTCTCATGCAGGTAGAAGACATATTGTTAGACTTGGATTCCAAAGATGGGGTCCCTACATCTCTGCAAACCAGAGTTACAGGGGTCCAAAATTGGTAAAATCCCCCATAGGATTTCATTGGCTCCCTATTTCACTTTCCAAAATCTCACATCTTTTCAAAGGGCAATGGCTCAGCAGTACCAAATTTTCTAGCATTGTAGGGACCCTTAGGGGGAACATGACTGGTGAGTTTCGGGCCCCTAGGCCGAAGAGGTCATAGCCTAGGGTCACAAAAACCTGTTTATTGGGGCTATTTCAATGGTAGTGATGGTGACGTACATAAATCGCAGCAATGGCCGTTAGCAAAGTCTGAATCTCACGAAATGTCTCATGCAGGTAGAAGACATATTGTTAGACTTGGATTCCAAAGATGGGGTCCCTACATCTCTGCAAACCAGAGTTACAGGGGTCCAAAATTGGTAAAATCCCCCATAGGATTTCATTGGCTCCCTATTTCACTTTCCAAAATCTCACATCTTTTCAAAGGGCAATGGCTCAGCAGTACCAAATTTTCTAGCATTGTAGGGACCCTTAGGGGGAACATGACTGGTGAGTTTCGGGCCCCTAGGCCGAAGAGGTCATAGCCTAGGGTCACAAAAACCTGTTTATTTGGGCTATTTCAATGGTAGTGATGGTGGCGTACATAAATCTCAGCCATGGCCGTTAGCAACGTCTGAATCTCACGAAATGTCTCATGCAGGTAGAAGACATATTGTTAGACTTAGATTCCAAAGATGGGGTCCCTACATCTCTGCAAACCAGAGTTACAGGGGTCCAAAATTGGTAAAATCCCCCATAGGATTTCATTGGCTCCCTATTTCACTTTCCAAAATCTCACATCTTTTCAAAGGGCAATGGCTCAGCAGTACCAAATTTTCTAGCATTGTAGGGACCCTTAGGGGGAACATGACTGGTGAGTTTTGCCACTGCTGAGCCATTGCCCTTTGAAATGGTGTGAGATTTTGGAACGGTAAATAGGAGGCCCAATGAAATCCTATGGGGGATTTTACCAATTTTGGACCCCTGTAACTCTGGTTTGCAGAGATGTAGGGACCCCATCTTTGGAATCAAAGTCTAACAATATGTCTTCTACCTGCATGAGACATTTCGTGAGATTCAGACGTTGCTAACGGCCATGGCTGAGATTTATGTACGCCACCATCACTACCATTGAAATAGCCCAAATAAACAGGTTTTTGTGACCCTAGGCTATGACCTCTTCGGCCTAGGGGCCCGAAACTCACCAGTCATGTTCCCCCTAAGGGTCCCTACAATGCTAGAAAATTTGGTACTGCTGAGCCATTGCCCTTTGAAAAGATGTGAGATTTTGGAAAGTGAAATAGGGAGCCAATGAAATCCTATGGGGGATTTTACCAATTTTGGACCCCTGTAACTCTGGTTTGCAGAGATGTAGGGACCCCATCTTTGGAATCCAAGTCTAACAATATGTCTTCTACCTGCATGAGACATTTCGTGAGATTCAGACTTTGCTAACGGCCATTGCTGCGATTTATGTACGTCACCATCACTACCATTGAAATAGCCCCAATAAACAGGTTTTTGTGACCCTAGGCTATGACCTCTTCGGCCTAGGGGCCCGAAACTCACCAGTCATGTTCCCCCTAAGGGTCCCTACAATGCTAGAAAATTTGGTACTGCTGAGCCATTGCCCTTTGAAAAGATGTGAGATTTTGGAAAGTGAAATAGGGAGCCAATGAAATCCTATGGGGGATTTTACCAATTTTGGACCCCTGTAACTCTGGTTTGCAGAGATGTAGGGACCCCATCTTTGGAATCCAAGTCTAACAATATGTCTTCTACCTGCATGAGACATTTCGTGAGATTCAGACTTTGCTAACGGCCATTGCTGCGATTTATGTACGTCACCATCACTACCATTGAAATAGCCCCAATAAACAGGTTTTTGTGACCCTAGGCTATGACCTCTTTGGCCTAGGGGCCCGAAACTCACCAGTCATGTTCCCCCTAAGGGTCCCTACAATGCTAGAAAATTTGGTACTGCTGAGCCATTGCCCTTTGAAAAGATGTGAGATTTTGGAAAGTGAAATAGGGAGCCAATGAAATCCTATGGGGGATTTTACCAATTTTGGACCCCTGTAACTCTGGTTTGCAGAGATGTAGGGACCCCATCTTTGGAATCCAAGTCTAACAATATGTCTTCTACCTGCATGAGACATTTCGTGAGATTCAGACTTTGCTAACGGCCATTGCTGCGATTTATGTACGTCACCATCACTACCATTGAAATAGCCCCAATAAACAGGTTTTTGTGACCCTAGGCTATGACCTCTTCGGCCTAGGGGCCCGAAACTCACCAGTCATGTTCCCCCTAAGGGTCCCTACAATGCTAGAAAATTTGGTACTGCTGAGCCATTGCCCTTTGAAAAGATGTGAGATTTTGGAAAGTGAAATAGGGAGCCAATGAAATCCTATGGGGGATTTTACCAATTTTGGACCCCTGTAACTCTGGTTTGCAGAGATGTAGGGACCCCATCTTTGGAATCCAAGTCTAACAATATGTCTTCTACCTGCATGAGACATTTCGTGAGATTCAGACTTTGCTAACGGCCATTGCTGCGATTTATGTACGTCACCATCACTACCATTGAAATAGCCCCAATAAACAGGTTTTTGTGACCCTAGGCTATGACCTCTTCGGCCTAGGGGCCCGAAACTCACCAGTCATGTTCCCCCTAAGGGTCCCTACAATGCTAGAAAATTTGGTACTGCTGAGCCATTGCCCTTTGAAAAGATGTGAGATTTTGGAAAGTGAAATAGGGAGCCAATGAAATCCTATGGGGGATTTTACCAATTTTGGACCCCTGTAACTCTGGTTTGCAGAGATGTAGGGACCCCATCTTTGGAATCCAAGTCTAACAATATGTCTTCTACCTGCATGAGACATTTCGTGAGATTCAGACTTTGCTAACGGCCATTGCTGCGATTTATGTACGTCACCATCACTACCATTGAAATAGCCCCAATAAACAGGTTTTTGTGACCCTAGGCTATGACCTCTTTGGCCTAGGGGCCCGAAACTCACCAGTCATGTTCCCCCTAAGGGTCCCTACAATGCTAGAAAATTTGCCACTGCTGAGTAATTGCCCTTTGAAAAGATGTGAGATTTTGGAACTGTAAATAGGAGGCCCAATGAAAGCCTATGGGGGATTTTACCAAATTTGGAGCCCTGTAACTCTGGTTTGCAGAGATGTAGGGAACCCATCTTTGGAGCCCAAGTCTAACAATATGTCTTCTACCTGCATGAGACATTTCGTGAGATTCAGACGTTGCTAACGGCCATTGCTGCGATTTATGTACGTCAGACTCGCCACCATTGAAATTGCCCAATAAACAGGTTTTGTGACCCTAGGCTATGACCTCTTCGGCCTAGGACTGCATTGAACGCGACCCACGCATTGTGCGCATTCTGGACAACACCAATTACTGGGTTTATACCCTTCTGGATCCACGGTACAAACACAATGTTCCAAAACTGCTTGAAGAAAGAGCCAGACAGGTCAAAATGGAAGAATACCAGCAGGCCCTTGTGGAGACTTTAGAGAGGAGATTGACATCCTCCCCCTCCTCTAGCCAGTTGTACGCCGACAGACTGACTTCCGAAAACCCAGGACGATCAGGAGGGCAGCAAACAACACAAGCCGCAGCTAGTGCCCAAAAGGGAATGGTATCGGCAGTGTCCTTGGAGTGGGAAAATTTTCTGACACCCATGCAGCAGCACACAGAACAGCAAGCGTGCAGATCCACCTCCAACACCGATCGCCTGGAGAAGATGGTCAAGGACTACATGTCAGATGGCGTAGCTGTGTTGAACAATCCATCTGCACCCTTCAACTATTGGGTATCGAAGCTAGACACCTGGCACAAACTGGCAATGTACGCAATAGAGGTGCTGGCTTGCCCGGCAGCCAGCGTTATGTCGGAACGCTGTTTCAGTGCTGCCGGAGGCATCGTCACAGATCGGCGGCGTATCCGCCTCTCCACAGAAAATGCAGACCGTCTGACTCAAATTAAAATGAATCAATCCTGGATTGGAAACGACTACGCAACACTCCCGGACCCCAACCAAGTAACATGAACAATGAACATCTGTGATGGGTTAGCGTTTCCGGTCCCTGTTTATTGAACCTCTCATCTGTATTACATTTATGACTGCATGGCGACAAAATGCAAATTGCTATCCGCACGCTTCTTGTCCTCATGCAAGGCCTGGGTTGTTGTGTCTCAAAGCGTGGCCTTCTCCTCCTGCGCCACCCTCCTCTTGTTCCATCACGTGTGCTGCTGCTGGGTTAGCGTTACCGGTCCCTTTTCCTGGAACCTCTTATATGTATTACATTTATGACTGCATGCCGACAAAAAGCATGTTACCTGTGCAAAGAAAACAGACATTTCCCGCATTTAAAAGACAGTTTTCCCTTTGAAACTTTAAAATCGATTTTCTCAAAAACTATAAGCTCTTTTTGCTAATTTTTTTTTCCTCTTGTACCCACTCCCAAGGTGCACATACCCTGTAAATTTGGGGTATGTAGCATGTAAGGAGGCTTTACAAAGCACAAAAGTTCGGGTCCCCATTGACTTCCATTATGTTCGGAGTTCGGGTCGAACACCCGAACATCGCGGCCATGTTCGGCCTGTTCGGCCCGAACCCGAACATCTAGATGTTCGCCCAACACTAGTGGAGGGTGTACCAGAACCGTACTCTGAATATTCTGACGTGTTCTGTCCCAAAGCCGCTGATAAATTGCCCCCACATCGCCCTTTCGACTGTCCCATTGATCTCCGTTCAGGTTGTATGCCCCCCCGGGGTCATCTGTACAATTTATCTGGGCCCGAAAAATTGGCCATGCAAGAATATATCGGTGAGAATTTGGCCAAGGGCTTCATTCGCCCGTCCCGGTCACCTGCCGGGGCAGGGTTCTTTTTTGTTAAAAAGAAAGACGGAGGCCTGCGACCCTGCATTGATTACGTGGCCTGAATAAGATCACCGTGAAGAATCGCTATCCGTTACCTCTGATAGATGATTTATTCACACAGGTCACGAGAGCTAAGATCTTCTCGAAGTTGGATCTGAGGGGTGCATACAACCTGGTCCGCATTAGAAAGGGCGATGAGTGGAAGACGGCCTTCAACACACCCGACGGGCATTTCGAGTACTTAGTGATGCCCTTCGGGTTGTGTAATGCGCCAGCCGTCTTCCAAGAGTTAATTAATGAGGTGTTCCGAGAGGTTTTGGGCAGATTCGTTCTGGTGTACCTCGACGATATCCTGATCTATTCCGACAACCTCTCTGAATACAGGATCCATGTCAAATTTGTGCTGAACAAACTGAGACAAAATATGCTGTACGCCAAGTTGGAAAAGTGTATTTTTGAGGTGACATCCGTCACGTTTCTGGGGTATGTGATTTCTACCTCGGGTTTGTCAATGGACCCTGCTAAAGTCACAGCTGTCCTGGAATGGCCGCAACCTGTGGGCCTGAAAGCCCTCCAGAGATTCCTGGGCTTTGCAAATTACTATAGGAGGTTTATAAAAGGGTACTCCACAATCATTGCACCCCTTACCAGTCTCACAAAAAAGGGGGCAGATACTACCCACTGGTCTCCTGAGGCTCAGAATGCATTTTTTACTTTGAAGGAGTTGTTTTGTTCCGCACCAATCCTGAGACATGTTGACACCTCCTATCCCTTAATTGTTGAGGTGGATGCCTCGGAGGTCGGGATAGGGGCTGTGCTGTCTCAGCGGTCAGGGTTACAGGGAAGATTACACCCCTGTGCTTACTTCTCTCGTAGGTTCTCTCCAGCAGAGAGGAACTACGATATAGGCACTTGGCCATTAAATTGGCCTTTGAAGAGTGGCATCACTGGCTAGAAGGAGCAGAGCACACAATCACAGTTTTCACGGACCATAAGAATTTAGAATACCTCGAGGGAGCTAAGAGATTAAGTCCCCATCAGGCCCGATGGTCTTTATTCTTTACGAGGTTCAGATTCATAATTACTTACACTCCAGGCAGCCAAAACGTTAAGGCAGACGCTTTATCCAGGTGTTTTGAGCCAGAGACTGCACAACCCTCCGTCCCTGAAACCATTGTTCCACAGAAATTGGTGCTGGCTGCAACCGATACTTGGGAAGACTGGAAGGAGACGTTAAGCCCCTTCCAGCAGGACACCCCAGAAGGGAAGCCTGAAGGGGTTATGTTCACTCCCCTGCCCTTCCGTCTCCAGATCTTAGAGATGTTCCATGCGCATAAGAATGCTGGACATCCTGGAGCAGCCAGAACACAAGATCTCGTAGCCAGGTGTGCCTGGTGGCCCTCTCTGTCAGTTGATTGTAAGGAGTTTGTTAGGGAATGTGCAATATGTGCAAAAAGTAAGCCCTCCCAGCTGGCACCTGTCGGTACCTTATAGCCTTTGCCTGCCCCGAGTGAACCATGGACCCACTTGTCCATGGATTTTGTCGGTGAGCTTCCCAGGTCTGAAGGCATGTCGGTCATTTGGGTGGTAGTCGACCGCTTCAGCAAGATGGCCCATTTCGTGCCCTTGAAAGGACTCCCCTCGGCCCAGGAATTGGCCAACCTATTCATCATCCACATTTTTCAGCTGCATGGCATTCCGGAAAATATAGTGTCTGATAGGGGAGTCCAATTCATCTCTAGATTCTGGAGGGCATTTTGCCACTTAATGGGCATGAAGCTATCCTTCTCGTCAGGCTACCACCCACAGACCAATGGTCAGACGGAGAGGGTCAATCAGTCATTAGAGCAGTTTTTGAGATGCTACGTTGCAGAGGCGCAGAATGACTGGGTCAAATTTCTGCCTTTTGCAGAATTTGCGCAAAATAATTTGAAGAGTTCTTCTTCTGTTTTTTCTCCGTTTCAGATCGTGACAGGGAGGTCGCCCAAGTTCTCCCCTTTGCCAGTTGTCTCGTCTCCGTTTCCTACCCTGGAAACCTGGCAGAGGGCATTCAAAGACATCTGGGGGATGGTGAAGAGTAATTTGAAAAGGGCATTCCAGAGTCAAAAGGGTCAGGCTGACAAGAGACGCTCGTTAGAGTGGAGGTTTCAGCCAGGAGACTTGGTCTGGGTGTCCACACGTCACTTGACCCTGAGACAGCCCTCAGATAAACTGGGTCCCAGGTTTTTGGGTCCGTTTGCGGTGGCTAAGAAGATCAACAACGTTACGTATTCCGTTGATCTTCCCACCAGCATGCGTGGGGTAAGGTCCTTTCACGTGTCCCTGCTCAAGCCAGCAGTCCACGTGGGCCCCACTCCTCCTCCTCCTGTGATGGTGGATGAACGACCTGAATACCTCCACACCCCTGACATATCCACCACTACCATGGACAAGGTCTCCTCCTGCCTATCAGCCATCTCCTCCTGGATGTCCGCTAGGTTCCTGAAACTAAATCTAGACAAAACGGAATTTATGATCTTCCCACCCCGGCCATCCACGAACCTCCCAGATGTGCATGTCACTGTTAACCACACTACCATTCGCCCTACCTCTCAAGCCCGCTGTCTGGGTGTCACCCTGGACTCCACACTCTCCTTCACTTCCCACATCCAAAACCTCACAAAGTCCTGCAACTTCCACCTTCGTAACATCTGTAAGATTCGCCCTTTCCTGACCTCTGCCACCACCAAACTCCTCATCCATGCCCTCATAATTTCCCGCCTTGACTACTGCAATGCCCTGCTGTCTGGTCTCCCTATGACCCGAACAGCCCCACTGCAGTCCATCATGAATGCGGCAGCCAGAATTATCCACTGCTCCCATCGCTCCACCACGGCGGATCCCCTCCTAGAATCCCTCCACTGGCTTCCTATCCAGTCCAGAATCAGATTCAAGATACTGTGTCTGACCTACAAATCTGTCCACAAAACCTGTCCAACCTACATTTCCGATCTTACTCAGAGGTACACACCTAGCCGCTCACTCCGCTCTTCCAATGAACTTCGCCTAACCGCCCCCCGAATCACCCAGTCCCATGCACGCCTCCAGGACTTCTCAAGAGCTGCTCCAACACTATGGAACTCCCTACCTCCACCCATTAGGGCAGCCCCTCCTTCAACATCTTCAAGAAAGCCCTCAAAACTCACCTTTTCACTCTGGCCTACCACCCCTCACAAGTGCTCTAAACCTACAGCTGAAGTCTGGTCCCCTACCATTCGTGTCCTTACCTCTCCCTCTAGATTGTAAGCCTTTGGGCAGGGTCCTCCTCCTTTTGTGTCCTACCTGATCTTGCACCTCCATTACTGTGCACCCATGCTATGCATCTGAGTGAACCTAACTTGCCTAATCTCCATGCTCCATCCAGTGACTGACTAAGCATTACCTTGTACTCATACTGTGCTGCATGATCTGGTCTTTCTTGTATTCAGGTATTGTCATTTTGCTGTATGTCACCACTAAACATTGTCTGTAACCTAAACTAATGTCCAGCGCTGCGTAATATGTTGGTGCTTTATAAATACAATAAATAAATAAATAAATATGCCTGGTGTTGCAGTATGTTTGACAAATGTACACAAGTGACTTGTATATATCAAGAATCCCGGCTACCCAAATAGAGCTTGATCATCAAGGAACTAGAACACTTGCTACAGAGTATGGTGTGTGATCTGGTTTTCTTGTATTCCTGTATTGTCATATTGCTGTATGTCACCCCTAAATATTGTCTGTAACCTAAATTAATGTTCAGCGATGCGTAATATGTTGGCGCTTTATAAATACAATAAATAATAATAAATAATAATAATAATACGAGGTAGAGAGAATTTTAGATTCACGCATTGTGCAGAACTCGGTACAATATCTGGTGCATTGGAAGGGGTATGGCATTGAGGAGAGACAATGGGTACCTGGGAGCCGCATGCATGCGGACGAATTAAAGAAGGAGTTTCACGCCTTACATCCCGAGAAACCTGGTAGAAATTGTCCGGAGTCCACTCCTCGGGAGGGGGGGGGGGGGGGTACTGTGAGGAAGCGCGGAAAAGCAGCCGCTTGCTCTGAGAGCAGGGCGGCTGCTTCCGCATCCAGCATGGCGGCGCCGCGTGGAGGAGCCGCCACATGCCGCGTGAGCGGTGGTGAACGCGGAGAGCCTGCCGCGTGCAGTGCGGCGGCTCCCACGGCGGCCATCAGAGATAGTGCTGGTGTGGCTGGGACTCATAATCCACCAGCATTAAGAGTAACGCGCGCGCACTGAGGCAGAGCATTTATGACAGGCAAAAGTGAGTCAGCTGACCAGGCTGGTCAGCTGACTCTGGCTCCACTCCTCATTGGTCCAGCACTTAGGGAGGTGTTGGAGAGAGGCCTGTGTATATATACTGCCGGCTGTTCAGTTGCTGGTTGTCTGGCGTTGCGAACACATACGTGGGAGCACTCAGACCTGTAGTCAGATCCTTAAGTGTGCCGGGACCAGCTGCAGCTGTAATCCTACACTTAGCTAGATTCTGTTGATAGCTAAAATACTAGTTTGATTGTGATTATCTGTTATGACCCCTTGCCTGCCTGACTATCCTCCTGAACTCTGATCTTGTACTCTGCCATTCTGATACTCTGTTGCCGAACCCCGGCTCGTTCTTAGACTCTGCTCCTGCCTCCTGATTTTGTACCTCGATATATCTGATACCCTGTTGCCGAACTCTGCCTGTACCTTAGACTCCGCCTCGGCCTTCTGAATCTGTACTTTATCTGTCCGTGTGGTTACGACCTGGCTTGTCCGACCTCGAGAACCGACCTTACTATTGAAGGCGGTTCCTCGTCCTGTTAGTGACACTTCCTCCAGAGTGTCACTTTCAGACAATCCTTCCTACTCTCAGCCTGACTCCTCCCGTCTTGGAGAGTTCAGGTCTGCGGAAGGAATCCGTGCAGTACTCCTTACTGCGCTGAGGCCTAGTCCTCTAAGTGTTACTGTTGCACCTAACACTACACTCTACTCAGGTGAACAGAGGTAAGCTGGTATATCGGATTATCGGTGATACTGCAGATCACTTATAATCTGGTATATATCTGTATTCCCAGTGATACTGCAGATCACCGGTAATCAGATCCTCTCTGTGCTTCACCGATCATTACAGGTTCTATGTGAGAGTAGGGTTAGGTCTAGCTGTAGTAAAACATCGTTAACATTTACCAATGGTTTACTATTGCCATTACCACTGTAAATATTTTTTTCATTCTCATTTGGCACCCAATTCACACGTCCAATCGTATTTATCATTTAGACTTATATTCAGCTTCTCTCCACTCCCATTTTTCCTTGCCCCTCTAATTCATGCACACCTGTTGCCTGGCTGGGAGGTAAGGCTACCTGCAAGGCACTCTGACAGTAATACCATTCTGAAGCTTTGGAAGTCAGTGCTACAGAAAAATATATTACTGCAGAAATAAGAATGAACGACCTTTATAGAACAGATGATACTTGGTTACTGCAGGCATTGTAATGACGGTGGTACTATAAAGCCGATTAAGAAACAATGGTGTAACAGTCTCCTTGTGCACTTATTAAACAGCCTTTTGTTTCTGCATAATAGAAATCTTTAAATGACCTGAGACATTTTACACAACCTGTTGGAAGAGCAGGGCAGTCTATTACGCCTTGTTCATATTCAATCAATTCCATTATATCTCTTTCCAGTCGCTTCCTATAAAACGTGGTGTAATGGCAAACCCCCTTTTATGTCTGATAATATCTTGTTAATTATCCTACCTCTTGAAATGGTTCCACTCGGCTGAAATCCATCGGCATCCCTTCTTCACGCTAATGACTCCAGGGCCGCGTCAGCTTTGTGTTTGAAGGATGAGAAAATTAAGCTTTCGTGAATGGTAACACTCTTAATATGAGAATTGTATAACCCCGAGGGCATGGAAAAATATGTGTCTTTTACTTGAATTATCGAAAAGTCGTCTTGACACGAGTAACGTAGTCAGGGCTAGGATGCTATTCTGCAAGCGTATTCCTGGTCAGTGAAATGCAACATTATTGCTTTCCATGGGACTAGGCAGAAATCCAACAGCCTATTAGACATTGTTGCCATTATATTCATAACTTTAAGTGCACAGATTGCTGTGTATATCCTCCCTCTTGCTGCCTGACCTGCGCTCTTCTTCTTCTAGACTTGTTTTCAACTGACCTGTGGGAATTAGAATGGCTTATCGAGATTCTACGCTAAATGCTATCTCTTATCTAAACAATTCTCATCACTGAAGACTGATAAACCATTTGGCATCTCCTCATGTAGAGTTAAAGGGAACCTGCACCAAGTGAAATTATTTAAAATACACACATGATGCACCTGCAAATGAATAATATATATTTACCTCGCCATCAGTTCTTCTCAGAAGCTCACCATTTTCTTCTTACAACAATTCCAGTTCAGACAAGGCACTTATACTGGGCCTACTATAGGTAGCTAACCTATACTGGGGCACTTATAGCTAGCTAACTACACTGGGACGCCAAAAGCTATCTAACTATACTGGTGCACCTATAGATGGCTAATTATACTGGGGCACCTATAGCTGGCTAAATATACTGGGGCACCTATTGCTGGCTAACTATACTGGGGTACCTATAGCTGGCTAACCTGTACCTAGGCACCTATACCTGGCTAACCTATACTGGGGCACCTATAGCTGGCAAACTATACTGGGGCACCTAAAGCTGGCTAACTATACTGGGGCACATATAATTGACTAATCTATACTGGTGCACTTATAGCTGGCTAAATATACTGGTGCACCTATAGCTGGCTAACTATACTGGGGCATCTATTGCTGGCTAACTATACTGGGGTACCTATAGCTGGCTAACATGTACCTAGGCACCTATACCTGGCTAACCTATACTGGGGCACCTATAGCTGGCAAACTATACTGGGGCACCTAAAGCTGGCTAACTATACTGGGGCACATTTAATTGACTAACCTATACTGGTGCACCTATAGCTGGCTGCCTATACTTGGGCACATATAGCTGGCTAACCTGTACCTAGGCACCTATACCTGGCTAATCTATACTGGGGCACCTATAGCTGGCTAACTATACTGGGGCACATATAATTGACTAACCTATACTGGTGCACCTATAGCTGGCTGCCTATACTTGGGCACATATAGCTGGCTAACCTGTACCTAGGCACCTATACCTGGCTAATCTATACTGGGGCACCTATAGCTGGCTAACTATACTGGGGCACCTATAGCTGGCTAACTATACTGGGGCACCTATAGCAGGCTAACCTATACTGGGGCACCTATACTTGGCTACCTATACTGAGGGCACTTATGCTCACCATTAGCATGCTGGTCCCTTATTTTGTACCTCCGCTCGTGGCATGTTCCCCAACAATTGGTGTTGATGATGCTCGTGTCACGCAGCGCATCAGCATCTGGTGACAAACTATTTTTATTTTATTTTTATTTGCATTAAATCCAATACAGTAACCTGTGGGGAATTCCGAAGATGGATGAGCACTGCATGGTGGATGACACAAGGCAGGCAATATATATAAATATACACATGAGGGGGAGGGGGTGGAGTACATTTACTCACTAGGGGGCAGTGGCAAGGTGGCAGACGGCTGATTTTTGAGAGAATTCATGCTGAAATAATCCAAAATCAGCCAGCAGTGTATGGGCAGCCAGCAGATCCCTCTCTAATTAGATTCGATCAGAGAGAGATTTGTCTCTTGGTTGAATCCTCCCACTATCACTAGATGTATGGCTACCTTTACATTCGTATTAGTGCTAGTTGAGCAGCTGCATTTAGGCCTTTTTTACAGTATAGGCGTTTTGTAAAATTTTAAGCTTGGGTGATTTTCAAAATGCCCTGAAAGCACTTGTGCAATGATTCTCTATGAGAGAGTTCATATCAGAGCGGATTGTTTGCAATCTGCTTTGAAAAGCGGTGCTTGGGCCACTTTTTAGGTGATTTGCCTCAATGGAAGGTATAGGAAAAACACAAAACGCTCACAAAATTGCTTTGGCAAGCAATTGTGTGTGCATTTTTTTTTAAAAAATATATTGTATTTATTTTTTCTGGATTTTTTTCAGGATGAAAAGACGGAAGCGCTCTCCACAAAACGCTTACAAAAATGCAGAAAAAAAGCCCACTGTGGAGGACACTCGAGCTGAATGCAATGTGAAGGCCTTCAGAAGAGTTCTTTTGAAATTTTAGTTTTGATTTGATTTCATGTTTTAAGGTTTTATTATACTCTAAGGCCCAGTGCACACCAAGCGGATTTGGATGCGATCCGCCGGCCGCATCCACCTGTAAATCCACTTGGCTAATGTATTTCAATGGGCTGGTGCACACCAGAGTGGGTCGGTTTTAGCTGAAACGCAAACTCCCGGGCTGCAGCATTTTTTGGATTTCGGAGGCGTTTCTGCCTCCAATGTTAAGTATAGGAAAAACGCTAAACGCTTGGTAAAACGCCAGATCAGAGCGGTTTTTTTTTTGGTGTGCACCAGGCCAAAATGTATACTAGACCCTTGCTTGACACATTTTGGTAAATTGCAGGAAAAAGGTTATGCAAATTAATCGGATCCCTTTATGCACAGAAATCCAACAGAAACTGAACAGGGAGGTTAATCTGCTAGTAATAACTGAAGCCGCAGTTTCATGCCTCCAATCTCTGCTGATCTGTGAGGGAAAGCATTGCTTGCCACGCTTTCTGATTGACTCATTCACACAGGAGCAACTTTGGACTTTCTAACTTAAATTCCACAGAGGAAAAACATAGCACAACGGTGATGATTTAGCAGCCAAGGTCAGTGTTTTTATGAGAGACAAGAGGACTGCTTTTCATATTAATGCCAGTGGACTGAGGAAGCTCTGTGACTCTTGCATCTGTTCCTGTAATCAAATGTGTAACTTTGGCTGCTAAATCATCTTTCCTGCTTTTCACCATGTTTTCCTGAAAGCCTTGGTAAGAGAGAAGCTCAAAACTGCTCTTGTGAAGGGCCAATAAGAGGACGACTTCTTAAAGAGGAACTCCAGTGAAAACAATGTAATAAAAAAGTGCCTCGTTTTTACCATAATTGTGTATAAATGATTTAGTCAGTGTTTGCCCATTGTAAAATCTTTCCTCTCCCTGATTTACATTCTGACATTTATCACATGGTGACATTTTTTACTGGTTGTGTCAGTGGAAGGAGATGCTGCTTGCTTTTTTGGCAGTTATTAACAGCTATTATTTCCCACAATGTAACAAGGCTCCCACAGTGTGATGTCAGAACCATGGTCCCGCAATCACACTGTGGGAGGGGTTTCACTACAATATCAGCCATACAGAGCCCCCCTGATGATTCGTTTGTGAAAAAGATAAAGTTTTCTCCGCGGAAAGGGGGTATCAGCTACTGATTGGGATGAAGTTCAATCCTTGGTCACGGTTTCCCTTTAAAGGGCAAATGAAGTGAGAGGGCTATGGAGGCTGCCGTGTTTATTTCCTTTTAAACAATACCAGTTGCCTGGCAGCCCTGCTGGTCTGTTTGGCTGCAGAAGTGTCTAAATAACACCAGAAACAAGCATGCAGCTACTCTGTCAGATCTGACAATAATGTCAGAAACACCTGATCTGCTGCATGCTTGTTCAGGGCCTATGGTTGAAAGTATTAGAGAAAGAGGATCAGCAGGGCTGCCAGGCAACTGGTATTGATTAAAAGGAAATAAACATGGCAGTCTCCATATACCTCTCTCTTCAGTTGTCCTTTAACAGATAAAAATGAACTAAACCGCAACTATGATTTTCTAATAGGTTTTAAAAGACCAGAAGAAACGGAACTGAATTACGGTAGAATCTCATGTATCCAGAACTCAGTTAAAGTGGACCTGAACTCTTGGGCAGGACAGAAGGAAAATAGAGAAATGCACCCTGTATGTATTTAGAGAGTTTAGCCTGTCAATTCCCCCTCATTTGTGTCTAGGCACAAGTTGTAATTTGATCTCTCCCATGTGTCATCTGACTGCCATGGCAGATAAGGCAGATAAGCTCATTTGAAAGCACAGGGGCCCATATGCAATTACCTTTTTCTCCTGAGTTTTCACCTAGGTGATATTTTCAAACGTGTCAATAAAATGCCTTTAAAACCGCTAGTAAGCAAGAAAATACTCAGAATATTATTGATAGCACCTTTTCTCCTACTTTTTGGTACTTTTTCAACTGAAGTGCTGAAAAGTTATTTTAAATAGAAGATGAAGAATTATCTACTAGGAGAAAACATATGGGTCAGGAAGGATGTTAACAATATGCCTGCTTGCATGAAAGAAGGACGTAGAAACAGTGCAGATTTATTGTATAATTTGTATCAGCTGTAAGAAAGAAATGTTTTTCTTTAACCACTTGAGGACTCTCACCCCCCTTTACCCCCCCTTAAGGACCAGCGATGTTTTTTCCATTCAGACCACTGCAGCTTTAACGGTTTATTGCTCGGTCATACAACCTACCACCTAAATGAATTTTGGCTCCTTTTCTTCTCACTAATACAGCTTTCTTTTGATGCTATTTGATTGCTGCTGCGAGTTTTACTTTTTATTATATTCATCAAAAAAGACATGAATTTTGGCAAAAAAAATGATTTTTTTAACTTTCTGTGCTGACATTTTTCAAATAAAGTAAAATTTCTGTATACATGCAGCGCGAAAAATGTGGACAAACATGTTTTTGATTAAAAAAAACCTATTCAGCCTATATTTATTGGTTTGGGTAAAAGTTATAGCGTTTACAAACTATGGTGCAAAAAGTGAATTTTCCCATTTTTAAGCATCTCTGACTTTCCTGACTACCTGTCATGTTTCATGAGGTGCTAAAATTCCAGGATACTATAAATACCCCACAAATAACCCCATTTTGGAAAGAAGACATCCCAAAGTATTCACTGAGAGGCATAGTGAGTTCATAGAAGATTTTATTTTTTGTCACAAGTTAGCGGAAAATGACAGTTTGTCACAAAAAAAAAAAAAAAAAAAAGGTTTCCATTTCTGCTAACTTGTAACAAAAAAAAAATGAAATCTGCCATGGACTCAACATGCCCCTCAATGAATACCTTGAAGTGTCTATTTTTCAAAATGGGGTCATTTATGGGGTGTGTTTACTGTCCTGGCATTTTGGGGGTTGCGGAATTGTAAGCACCCCTGTAAAGCCTAAAAGTAGTCATTGCACTGTGGGCCCCTTAGCGCAGTTTGGCTGCAAAAAAGTGTCACACATATGGTATCGCCATACTCGGGAGAAGTAGTACAATGTGTTTTGGGGTGTATTTTTACACATACCCATGCTGGGTGGGAGAAATATCTCTGTAAATGACAATTTTTTTTTTTTTACACACAATTGTCCATTTACAGAGTTATTTCTCCCACTCAGCATGGGTATGTATAAAAATACACCCCAAAACACATTGTACTACTTCTCCTGAGTACGGCGATACCACATGTGTGGCACTTTTTTGCACCCTAACTGCGCTAAGGGGCCCAAAGTCCAATGAGTACCTTTAGGATTTCACAGGTCATTTTGAGAAATTTGGTTTCAAGACTACTCCTCACGGTTTAGGGCCCCTAAAATGCCAGGGCAGTATAGGAACCCCACAAATGACCCCATTTTACAAAGAAGACACCCCAAGGTACTCAATTAGAAGTATGGTGAGTTCATAGAAGATTTTACTTTTTGTCACAAGTTAGCGGAAAATGATTTTTATTGGTTTTTTTTTACCAAGTGTCATTTTCCGCTAACTTGTGACAAAAAATAAAATCTTCTATGAACTCACCATACTCCTAACGGAATACCTTGGGATGTCCTCTTTGTAAAATGGGGTCATTTGTGGGGTTCCTATACTGCTCTGGCATTTTAGGGGCCCTAAACCGTGAGGAGTAGTCTTGAAACCAAATGTTTCAAAATGACCTGTGAAATGCTAAAGGTACTCATTGGACTCTGGGCCCCTTAGCGCAGTTAGGGTGCAAAAAAGTGCCACACATGTGGTATCGCCGTACTCGGGAGAAGTAGTACAATGTGTTTTGGGGTGTATTTTTACACATACCCATATTGGGTGGGAGAAATATCTCTGTAAATGACAATTTTTTGATTTCTTTACACACAATTGTCAATTTACAGAGATATTTCTCCCACCCAATATGGGTATGTGTAAAAATACACCCCAAAACACATAATACTACTTCTCCTGAGTACGGCGGTACCACATGTGTGGCACTTTTTTGCACCCTAACTGCGCTAAGGGGCCCAGAGTCCAATGAGTACCGTTAGCATTTCACAGGTCATTTTGAGAAATTTGTTTCAAGACTACTCCTCATGGTTTAGGGCCCCTAAAATGCCAGGACAGTATAGGAACCCCACAAATGACCCCATTTTACAAAGAGGACATCCCAAGGTATTCTGTTAGGAGTATGGTGAGTTCATAGAAGATTTTATTTTTTTGTCACAAGTTAGTGGAAAATGACACTTGGTAAAAAAACAACCCAATAAAAATCATTTTCCGCTAACTTGTGACAAAAAGCTAAATCTTCTATGAACTCACCATACTCCTAATTGAGTACCTTGGGGTGTCTTCTTTCTAAAATGGGGTCATTTGTGGGGTTCCTATACTGCTCTGGCATTTTAGGGGCCCTAAACCGTGAGGAGTAGTCTTGAAACCAAATGTTTCAAAATGACCTGTGAAATGCTAAAGGTACTCATTGGACTCTAGGCCCCTTAGCACAGTTAGAATACAAAAAAGGGCCACACATGTGGTATCGCCGTACTCGGGAGAAGTAGTACAATGTGTTTTGGGGTGTATTTTTACACATACCCATGATGGGTAGAAGAAATCACTCTGTAAATGACAATTTTTTGATTTTTTGAAAAGAAAGAGGGACATAGGAGCTGCCACCCCAAAAATCCAAACCCACCAGCTCGTATGCCCAGGCAAACCTGATTTATTCATCCACATCGATCGATGTGAATGGAGAAATCATTGCTTGAGTTCTTTTTTGATACAAAGTGCTTGCCAAAGCATATGAACCCCAACACCGCTCCTCGGCCCATATGCCTCGGCAAACGTATCTCTTTTACTGTGGAGGAGAAATCTCGTCCTACAGCGCTGCATGCACTGATTTTGTGTAACCTGACAGAAGCGCAATGCTTCTGTCAGGATGCATCATCAGTGCTGCAGCTGATTGGTCGGTCGGTCGGTCTGGATAGAAAAAAGAGAGAAGAAAAACGAAAAAAACAAAACAAAAAGGAGGGGAAGGCGTCCGCCTGGACATAGGAGCTGCCACCCCAAAAATCCAAACCCACCAGCTCGTATGCCCAGGCAATCCTGATTTATTCATCCACATTGATCGATGTGAATGGAGAAATCATTGCTTGAGTTCTTTTTTGATACAAAGTGCTTGCCAAAGCATATGAATCCCCAACACCACACCTTGGCCCATATGCCTCGGCAAACGTATCTTTTTTACTGTGGAGGAGAAATCTCGTCCTACAGCGCTACATGCACCGATTTTGTGTAACCTGACAGAAGCGCAATGCTTCTGTCAGGATGCATCATCAGTGCTGCAGCTGATTGGTCGGTTGGAAAAAAAGAGAGAAGAAGAAAAAAAAAAAAAAAAAAAAGCAAGCAAGCAGCAAAGCACTTCAATAACATTAACTTTTTAAACTTTATTAAATATGTTCAAACCAAACAATAACATTGGTAACCAAATATTAACTTTTTTGCTTACCTGTTTTTTTTTTTTTGGTTTTTTTTACCTGCGAGCTGAGGATAAACTTCTCCTCCCCCATGGGTCAATGTGCAAAGTGCAAATCGCACAGATATGTGGCGAAGTACATTATGCATTCTGTCCCAAGTGAAAGGAGAGGTTTCTGGCAGGCCAGTGTATTTGGATCTCTCAAAACCTGATGTTTGGGTTCACACTGCATACTGGCCTATCCGGTCGGTCGAGCCCGCCGCACCGTCTCGCCCAAAATAGATCTTCAGGGAATACCACAAGAGTAGCATTCGGCCTAGTAATTAACTGCGTCGCCGTAGACTAACATGACTTCCGGGCCAACCCAAATTGCCGCAGAAGCCACGCAGTAACGTAGGCATGCACTAGCGTTAAGTCAAGCACTTCCGGCGTAGGGGGGGGACCGCAAAGTGTGACTTTTGCTAGGCAATTTGCCCTAACGCATCGCGCCAGTGTGAAATAGCACTGAGAGACCCTTGTGTGCCTACTGCTGTGTCTGTAGTTCCCTAGGTTCTAAAAGTGTGTCTTCTCGTGGTACCTCTCATAACACTCCCCTAGGCATAGGCCAGGCTGGTCAGGACAGCGGGGACAGTAAACGGGGGTGTCACGCCTTATTCCAGCCTTGCTGCAGACACGACATCTTTTTCTGGGGTTGCGTTGAGTTGGGGTACTGGGAATCGGGTAGGCGTAATGCCTTCCATGCAGCCGGCTAGTTGCATTTGGGGGTTGGACTCTGGCACCTTCTGGATAGAGGAGTGCCGAAACAATGTCTTCCTGGAATTGAAGGAAAGATCCAGTTCTCCCAGCCTTACTGTAGAGAACAAAGCTGTTGTACATCGCCAATTGAATTAAATACACAGACACTTTCTTATACCAGCGTCTGGTTTTCCGGGAAATTAAATAGGGCCCTAACATCTGGTCATTGAAGTCCACCCCTCCCATGTTGGCATTATAGCTGTGGACGGCGAGGGGCTTTTCAATGACCTCTGTTGCCCGTGTAATTTGTACTGTCGTGTCTGTGTGAATGGTAGACAGAAGGTAAACGTCCCTCTTGTCCTTCCATTTCACCGAGAGCAAGTCATCGGTACACAAGGCGGCCCTCTCCCCCCGTTGAAGTCTGGTGTTAACGAGCCGTTGGGGGAAGTCCCGGCGACTAGGCCGCACGGTGCCACAGCATCGGATTCCTTCTAACTTTAAGTGCTGAAAGAGGGCCACACTTGTGTAAAAGTTGTCCACATAAAGATGGTACCCCTTCTGGAACAAGGGTGACATCAAGTCCCACACAATCTTTCCACTGCTCCCCAGGTAGTCAGGACATCCGACCGGCTCCAATTTTGAGTCTTTTCCCTCATAGACCCTAAAACGAGATGTATAGCCTGTGGCTCTATCACAGAGCTTATACAGTTTCACTCCATACCGGGCGCGCTTGCTTGGGATGTACTGTTTGATGCCAAGGCGCCCGGTAAAATGTACGAGGGACTCATCTACACAGATGTTCTGTTCAGGGGTATAAGCATCTGCAAATGTGGATGACAGGTGGTCTATGAGGGGCCGAATGTTGTGGAGCCGGTCATAAGCTGGGTGGTCTCTTTCATGACAGGTGTCGTTGTCATTGAAATGCAGGAAGCGCAGGATGATCTCAAATCGCGCCCTGGACATGGCAGCAGAGAACACGGGCATGTTATGTATTTGGCGTGTAGACCAATAAGAGCGCAATACATTTTTTTTAGTAATACCCATGTTGAGGAGAAGGCCCAAAAAAATTTTAAGTTCGGAAACTTGGAGTGGTTTCCACCGAAAAGGCTGGGCGTGGCAGCTTTTCGGATGGGCGGTTATAAATTGTGTGGCATATAGGTTGGTCTCAGCCACAATTAAGTCAAGGAGATCCTGGGTGAGGAACAGTTCAAAAAAGTCTAGGGCCGATCCTAGTTCAACTGTCTCCACCTGGACTCCAGACTGGGCGGTTAAAGGGGGCAGTATGGGTGCGGCGGGATCAGGGGAATGCCAATCAGGGTTTGCCAGCACCTCTGGAAAACCAATGGGAGTACGGGCCCGTCTACTTGGTGGCTGCGGATCGGATCTTAATTCACGTACCACCGAACCAGTTTCTACTTCCAGGATGGTGTCCGCCACTTCATCAGGGTCTTCTGCGGAAGTATTGGTGTTGATAGGTCCAGGAGATGCTGCGCTGCTGGTGCATGCCTCACCAAGAAAAATCAGATCAGCGCCACTCTGCTGCCCTTGAGACTGATCTTCCGCCACCTGCAGTCCAGTGACATGGGGTGTGGTACGCCTGGCTCTAGCCGGGACCTCAACCTCGTCATCGGAACTATCGGTCAGAGAGCCACTGCTGTCTACAGGATCGTACTCTGAACCCGAAGATTCGTCGAATAAGTCGACCCAATCATCCTCATCCGACTGGTCCATGTACCTGTAGATGTCTTCATTGGAAAACCTCTTTTTTGCCATGGTGGCCTGCTAAATTTAGGAGGTATTCCTCTGAGACTACACAGGAAAAGAGCACCTACCTAGCGAAAGGGAGTACTTGAGAGGTAGAAAGCTGTGGTCACTGAGTTTAGATAAAAAAAATCAAAACTGATGTTTACAGTGCCACAGCTTGTGTACAGTGTTTTTTGCAGTGATCAGAAAAAAGAAATTTCTGTCACTGCGATGGGGCGGGCTGAACGCAGTGCAGGCGAATGATCAGGTCTGATCGGGCAAACACTGCGTTTTTTTGTGGATCCTAGAGACCCTAATATAGATCTGACTGTGATCAGTAATAATCACTTACAGATACTATATAGTACCAATGCTGATTAGCGACAGTGATGACGCTAATTAGTGACTGTGGTGCAGTGGGCTGAGCACTAACTGACACTAACAACCCTTTTGCTTAGCTAACTGGCCTAACTGTTTGTTACCACTAGTGATACTAAAAAAGTTTTTAGATCACTAGGATAGTGATGGTGAGGGGGGGGGGGGGGGTTTGGGGATCAGAGAGCAATCACAAATAATCAAAAACAATCACGAGACAATTACAACACAATTACAGCAATCGGCGCAATCAAAGCCAATCACGGACCAATTGAATCCAATAACGCGACAATCAAAAACCAATTACGTGACAATTGAAGCCAATCACACGACAATCGATGCTAATCACAGGGCAAAATAGCCAATCAGTGGGTAATTGGCAAAATCAAAACCAATTACGGGCAATTGAAGCCAATCACGCGACAATCGAAAACAAATTACGTGACAATCGAAGCCAATCAAACGACAATCGATGCCAATCACAGTGCAATTGAGACAATTGTAGCCAAACAAAGCACAATCAAGCCTTACAGACAGGAGATAAGATACACAGTGGCAGGGGGGAGAATATACTCAATCAATGAACTAGGACGGTGTGGGGAGGATCGGAAGGGGTGGGGGGTGATCAGATACCCCTAAGGGGTAGTTGGGGGTCTAATCTGATGGATAGGAGTGACAGGTGGTGACAGGGGGTGATAGATGGGTTATTGACGGGTGATAAGTGGGTGTTTACAGGGAAAAACAGATGTAAACAATGGACTGCTGATGTGATCAGAGGGGGTGTCTCGGTGGGATCTGAAAGGGTGGGTGGGTGATCAGAAGCCCCTAAGGGGCAGTTGGGGGTCTGATCTAATGGGGGGCAGTGACAGGTGGTGACAAGGGATGATTGACAGGTGACTGATAGGTGATTGGCAGCTGATCGCTGGGGAGATAGACGCAGGGGAGATAGATAGGTTCAGTATACAGGGGGGGGGGGGGGTCGGGGGGAGATCTGGAGGTGTGGGGGGTGATCAGATACCCCTAAGGGGTAGTTGGGGGTCTGCTCTGATGGATAGAAGTGACAGGTGGTGACAGGGGATGATTGACAGGTGACTGATAGGTGATTGGCAGCTGATCGCTGGGGAGATAGACAGATGCAGGGGAGATAGATAGGTTCAGTATACAGGGGGGGGGGGGGGGTCGGGGGGAGATCTGGAGGTGTGGGGGGTGATCAGATACCCCTAAGGGGTAGTTGGGGGTCTGCTCTGATGGATAGAAGTGACAGGTGGTGACAGGGATTTATTGATGGGTGATATGGGGGGTGGTTAGGTCTGATCTGTGGGCTGCAGGGGGGTACAGGGGGGTGTCTGATGGGTGCTGCGGGTGATCGGGGGGTCTGTGGGGCTCCTAAAGTGTGTGTGTGTGTTGCTATACTGTGCCTGCTCTCCTCGCTGGTGGTCGATCGCTAAGTGTGACCACCAGCGGGAGGCAGGCAGTATAATACAGTTTGTTACGTAAACAAACTGTATTATACTCATTGTATTGGCCAATTTGAAAAAGTACAGCCCGCCGGCGCTGCTGATTGGCCGGCGGGCTGAAGTCACAAGGGTGCCCAACAGTGTGACGTAGCGATCGCGCGGCTGTAGCCGCGCGATCGCTCGTTAATTAGGCTGCAGCTGGCGACGCAGTACTGCGTCGCTGGTCCTGCAGCTGCCACTTTGCCGACGCACGGTATAAGCGTGCGGTCGGCAAGTGGTTAATGGTTATTATGCTGTTCTTTATCTTTTAGAGCTGAGGCAAAGTTCTGAGTTTAGGTTCGCTTTAACCAGAACTCTCAAGCATCCAGAAACAAATCCTGGTCTTACAGGATTCTCAAAGCTATTTTGGCAGTACCATATATAGTAATAAAAATGTGCTACATTAAAGGATACGCCAGGTGAACATAAATAGTGTTCTTTAACTTACCTGGGGCTCCTTCCAGCCCCCTAGGCTAGTAGGTCCCTTGCTGTCCTGTCGGTCCTCTTCCTTGAAAAAGCCCCAGGTAAGTAAAAGAACACTATTTATGTTCACTTCTGGTACCCGTTAAGTTTGTCTTTGTTTCTCTTAATTTGTTTTTATTTACTGTATTTTAAAGTAAACCCGGCCCGAAGCCTGGGGTCAAAATCTCCTACTTACTATTTAGAGAGGAAAGCTTCAGGACCCTAATGAGTCTTCCCTCATGCCCCCCATTGCTGAGCATGCCCCCCCCCCCCCCATTGCTGACCACAGCCCCCCTTCACATTCGGGCTCCTCTTCCTGGTTTAAGTTCCCGCAATGGCTGCTCAAGCTTGTCCAAACATGTGCAGTAGCACGGAGCTCTCCACCCCCCTCTGGCTTGATCGCTGCCTCGGCGCTGTACTCCATCTCCTGGATCTTCCGTAAATGCTCCCGGTTTCTTCGGCAGTCGGGGCTTACTGCACATTCCTGTCCCACCGGTGCATGCTTGTCCCGCTGCTGGAAGCTCTCTGGGCCAGCGCAGTACTACTGCACAGACAACTAATGGACGCAAAAGGTAGATCCCTTCCATGTATATCATACAAACGTGGTCCCAGCCTAAAAGACAAATTAACACAAAGCGAATTTGTAAGTCCTCGATCTGTCTCTTGGTTGGGTGCCAATCGCCCTGTAGGTAATTTCCGTTGCGGACAGTGCTCTTGTTGTAATTTTATATGCACGGGTGATTCCTTCACCAGGTTTGGCAGGATCTGCAAATTTAGACAGTTTATAAACTGTCAATCTAAGGGCCTTGTGTATGCTCTCACATGCCCTTGTAATAGGATATATATAGGTGAAACTACAAGGCCCTTGAAAGATAGATACCAAGATCATTGCAGGTCCATACATAGTGGCGTAGGAAACCCCCTTGTTATAGAGCACATGCGCTCCGCTCATCAGGGCGATGCCACCCTTTTACACTTCTTTGGGGTTGACTTGAGGTGGTGCCTAGAGACAGACGCGGGGGAGACTGGAACAAAAAACGATTAAAAAGAGAAAGTTTCTGGATCTCTTATTTTGATGCAACTGGCAGTTTAGGGTTAAATGAGAAAAATAATCTCTCTGTGTTTCTATAATACTGCACTTAATCTATTCTGTTAGAATTGAGGAATGTTTTTATATATTTTCTCTGCCCCCCTTTAGCTTTTAATTTATGATGTGTGTGTCCCCTTTAATAACTTTTGACACCTACCATGTCATCATTTTATTCAATTTTTTTTATCTATTGCAGGTGCGGATTTGGTTTCTCCTCCCTCCCCCAGTTGAGTGTTGTATTGTATCCTGGGTGGTGAGTTATATGGTCGAATGGCCGGATTTTCTTACTGTCGCTGTAATCGCAGTTGGGGCTGTGTGTGAAGGGAGGAAGGATTATTAATCACCCCGCCCTTATTGTGATCTAAGGTGATGTACTTTATCGCCTGCGTACCATTCTCTGGTTGCTACCCTTTGGATCTTTACCCACTTATATGGACTGGATCACCTTACAGATTTGAGGCACGTCACTTCCTTTTTCTGGTAGGAGATGACGTGCGTCTTTCCCTCCCTCCCCGACGTGTGGCTCTTTGCTGAGACGCAGTGCGCTCCACAATCCTTTTAGCCGCGTCACAGCACTCTGGCATGAAAGACTGTAGACACCCCCCACTGCTTGTACCTCTCCTGGTAACGGTACTGTAGCCTGTACAATGTGGTTTTATTGTTGAAGAAGATAATAAATTGTAATTGCATTTGAATGTGCGTGCCCAGCTTTCTATCTTTTTTATGAATGCAGTACTACTGCACAGACGCAGAACTCTCCTGGCTGTGGGAGTGAGGGTAGCACACGCAGCCACACTGAGCATGCACCGACTGGACAGAGATACTGGGAGTCCATATGAAAGATTGAGGAGGCAGAGGACAGATGTTGTGGGAGTGGTCAGGCTTGAGCAGGCTGGAGGAAGCCCTAGGTATGTATGAATTTTTTTTTGGGGGGGGGGCATCGCTGGTACTTTTTAAGCTTTCTTTGCGCCTGTCTTGAGACATTAGACCCACCTTGATAAAATAAATTAATCTAGCACCATTCAGCTGCATGAGTGGAGATGAGTTTCAAACAAGGCCTGGCTGTCCCCCTGATCCTGTGTTTCTAATACTTTTAGCCACAGTCCCTGATCAAGCATGCAGTATTAAGTTACTTCATTTGGTGCTTGATTGATCATGTCCTCAGGCTTCAGATTCCTACTTGTGCATATGAATTACTTTATAATTATTTTAACATTTCTACATTTAAATTTTTTATTTTAAACTTTTTTTTTTAAAGGAAATTACAGAATAGTTTAATCACTTTACACTACCATAATTATGACTTAGAAATCTTCACATTCAGTTATTATTAGAATAATAACAGTGCTGCAGCTTCTAATTATTAGAAGCTGCAGCACTGTCTGAAATAAGAAAAACAAAACCTTTCATATTAAATACATGATTACATCACCTGCTATTTGTGGAAATCATTGCAGCTTTCGTATGGGTTATATCAGGACATAGTAGTAACTAGTGAATGCTTTATTATTTGATCATAAATCGATGTGTGGACATTACTTTTGCTGTAACTGGGGGCAACAGGATTTTATTTATTTAGAAGCCTCCATCTTCTTTGGTTACTATCTCATTCTTTATTAGTGATGGGCAAAAAAATGTCATGGTTGTAATTTTGCATCGAAATTTGGATTTAAATAATAAAAAAAATTAAAAATCATAATTGATTTAGTCTGCAATTGTATTCAGGAACCGTAATTTCACATTTTTGTGTAATGATCATGTAATTTTGTGCTGAATTAAGTAGTAAATAGCACAGCCCCCATATATGCTATTGTCACTTAAATGTGTGGAAAAGACCTTGGCCTCAATTCACTAAGCTTTATCAAACACTTTATCAAACGTTTGATAATTTACCTCATGGGTAAAATCTAATTTTGAATTCACTAAGGTGTTATATATTTATCAAATGTTTTATCTATAAAACGTTCAACAAATCTGTAACACCTTAGTGAATTCAAAATTAGATTTTACTCATGAGGTAAATTAGCAAACGTTTGATAAAGTGTTTGATAAAGCTTAGTGAATTGAGGCCCTTGTTGTTTTTGAGAAGATCAATTTAAAAATGCTACAGAAAAATGACAGTTTAGAAACCATTTTTCCTTTGCATTTTCAAAATAGATATATTTTTGGAATTTCTTTTTTTTTTACTTGTACCCACTATTCCCCTTAAAGGAATACTATCGATGTATGCATTTTCAAAATAGATATATTTTTGGAATTTCTTTTTTTTTTACTTGTACCCACTATTCCCCTTAAAGGAATACTATCGATGTATGCATTTATTTTTAAATGCTGTATGTTGTAGCACACATTAGGGCAAGTACTAGGAGCAATTTGATTCCTCACACAGCTGTTCCTCTCAGCTGTAAAATCCTCTGTCAGTTTTGGCCTCAGTGTTGGATACAAAATGTATCTAATACTGAGCTCCCAGAGGGCTAGACCATGTCTGCACAGGGGAGTTGCTATCAACTCCTCAGTTTATAGTTTAATTATCACCTTGCTGAAAGAATCTTGTTGATATGGTGGTAAGGGGTTAAAGATTCTAGCAATGTGTGTTTATTATCTTTGCTTCTCTTTACTGATAAAGATACTAATAATGCTAATTGTAGACAATGGTCTGCCCCTCTCAGCAGCTTGTAAAGTGGATGCAGCCTGGAGTGAATCTCCTCAAGCAGGCAGCCAGTCTGAGTGTAAATAAAGACTTGTGTTATAGCTTGTTATATTCCAGCAATATTCCAGCTCATTTAGTTACCTGTTACCACCTCAGATCAGCCTATTTCTTCTCATGTCTGCTGCATGCTGTGAGTGACACAGTGAAATATATTTGTGAGCTGTGTGACAGAGTAACCAAGCAGCTCAGGGTGACCCAAACTACTATGAGCTGTGTGAGAAATGAATTTTTAAGCAGGGATAGTGAGAGAGACCTGGGTGAATAATTAAAGTGCCCCTAGCACTAGTGGTAATGTGTACACTAATATAGAGTATTAAAAAAAAAAGTCGTTTCAATCGATAGTACTCCTTTAACATATGTAGCAATTTTAATGACAATAGCATGTATTGGGGCTTTGCTATTAAACACTAAAGTCGGCTTGAAATTACACGAAATTACAAATGGATTACATGAAATCAATTGAATTTACAAATCATAATTATGGGCATAATTCCAAAAAATGTACGTGAAATTATTTCATGTAATTGTAATTAACTGATTACATTCATCACTATTCTTTATTGCACACCACCTAGACGTCTCCTTCAGATAGAAGGAAGTTTCCACAAAAGAAAACGTTTGTGTTTGGAGTTATCCTTTAAATTAACTTGTCCAGAAAGTTATTTACGGGGA